>NC_065533.1:1244090-1360542 GCF_020184175.1 Aphis gossypii
TCGCATACGACAAGAGATAAAATCTTATCGATTTCAGTTCAAGAAAACCATATTAACCAATATTTAGCATGTCATATGAATTTGTCACTGTCGACAAAATGTATGACTTTAGTCACATGCGAGAATTAGTTGTATGATTTCAAGAATCAGCCCCCAGACTAGTGCCATAGTCAGAAATTTAATATGGTTGGGGAGAGGAGAGGGTTATAAATAGATACATTTATATTCTTTCCATGTTGTAAGTAGTGGTTAGAATACTGTGTCAACGGTTATGGGTGGAACAGAGATATCACACACGTGAATGTGGTGTCCTTTTAAGTATTTTTTTTTCAAGTAAAAAATTATATTATATGTTATTACTTATTATATATTATATATTTATGTTGAAAAAGTGTTAAATGTCAGTACATACATGGTTAAATTAATATTTTTTTTTAAAAATAAAATATGAAATTAAGTTAGGTTAGGTTTGTTTTAAAATATGAATTAGTTATCTTAGTAGAATAATTGGTTTACAATGCATATAGGTATATGTATCTGTTTATAATGTTTGATAATTAAAACTTACTCTAAAATGACTCTTAATTGTATTCTCCATGTCTGTTATTGTCATATTATTCACAAGTTAAATGATGAATTAAAACAGAAGCGTATAATTATTGTAAATAATACATTTTTGTAATTTTAAAATTAAAATCTATCCATTTTAAACATTTTTCAGGTATTGTGATCCTGTTTTCTTCCGATCAATTTCCAAGCTACAATAGTATTATAACATTTTTCATAGAATTTATAGTTAGTATTAGTGGATGTCCGTCAAGTTGTCACCGGCAATTAGCGCTATAAACTGGAATCATGTATCAATGTTTGGCTACGAATTTGCTACATTTTGCTACACTATTTTTAGAATTTGCTAGAATTTGGTTTTTCCGGAAATCCGGAAACGAACATGCCGGTGCTATCTTGACGTAACACCGGCATTTTCTCCAAACAACTCAAAATTGGTAACCACATTTTGCTACGCTGTTTTTGGAATTTACTACTCACTGGTTTTTCCGGAATCCTGGAAAATAGAAAATTACCCAGCGCCGGCATATTGTTCAAATACCACAATATAATTGGTATTAACATTTTTTATTTTCATAGATTATTGTTCCATTCATGCGCTATAATGCGTTTCACAACTAATGAGATATATAAAACTCAGAACTTTCTTCTGCTTTGTAAGTATAAAATCTTAAAATACTTTTAGCGCCAGCACTTATTATACATTTTTAAAACCTAAGCATGGGGTATCAACAACAAAAAATAAAATAAAATTTAAATAGATGTTATCAACATTTTAAATTTCTAAATTAAACATATTCCAGCCAATATATGTTTAAACCTATTTTCAACATATTAATTTTATAGTACTGGACAATCGTTGTTTATGTATAGTATATATTATAAATAAATGAACTGTAGAAATTTATTTTAGTTTTACCATTTATTTGACTCAATAAAGAATATAGTAATAAGTAACCGGATTGTTTAGTAAATAAATAATAACAATTAAAAAGGAATAATAATATTAATAATAAAACAAATAAACAGCTTGGTTGGCATATAACTAACAATTAAAAAGTGAATATTAATTAAACAGACAGCCTAATTGGCATATAACAGTAATAAACAAAAATATAATTATAAAAATGCTAAAAAATACTCAACTTGGTGAAACAGTTACAATATAATAATGGTAATTAGATATACAGTCTAATTCACATATAACAATATCAATCAAAAAATATAGTCATACAAAAGCTTAAATGGGCTTCAAAAGGTGTAATAGTTGCAAGAAAATAATAATAATGCTACCAAATATACAAAACATATCATAAAACAAAATATATACCAGGGCTTCAAACCATAATGATTTTTTGTGGTTAATGGTTTAGTTGGTCTACAATTTTTTTCGGTTTTAAAAACTGGTTAATATTGGTTTCATATTTAGTAGTTTTTTAAAACCGTGGTTAGGTTAATAAAAATGTATATATAAATGAAATAAAATTTAATCTAACTGAGCAATTAAAAAAAGCTAATTTTTAGTTGTTCCCACGGATAGCCATTATATCTTCTAATATTGTTTCATCTAGGCTAGTTCTTAAATCGCTAAATATATATTTTAAGCTAGAAAATGATCTCTCAACACTAACCTAAAGATTGCAAAGAAATATAATATAAACATTTATATATAGTCTATAATATATTATGTTGTATCCACCTGATAAATTTTTCATTTCATAAAAAATAGCTACTTAATGAAACTATGCCAACTATGGAAGTTTATAATTTTTTATACAATATTGAATATATCATATAGGTACCTGCTTATTTGTATTATAATTTATAATCATATACATATTAGTCATTCTTATTACAAAATTGAAAATACAAATAACTTTGGTATAATCTATACTACCTATAGGCATATTAAATATTAATTCAATTAACTTAAGTTTAAAACACCACAACAAATAGTTAAGTTATAATTTTATTTATTGATCATTATAGTATTATAATTACCTATACATTCAGTAACTTGTAAGTATAAATCACAATTCAAATGAATATAACATTGAAATTAAATCTTACTTGAGTAGATGAGACTGCTAAAACTGTTACTGCTAATTATAAAGTTCAGGTCTAGATGCTTTTTGAGATTGTAAAATGTCTGTTTTATGATCTAGACATGGAGTTGAACCAAATGACATAAATACAAAATATTTCTGCACCTCTCTAGTTTCATACTTTTGAGTCTCTTGGCTGAAAGTACTAGGGCTGTCATATAGTATGCGGTCTACCGGGGCAAATGCGTTCTACCGGCCGCTGTAGGATGCGGTCTACCTGCGGTTTTTACTTAGGCTTAAGTTTATTTTTAATTGATACACTTTAATCTTTTTCTATCTTTTAGATACACTTTATCTTAATTATTTTATTATTAAGGGCATTAATAAGCATTAATAAAGGCATCATCAATAGTTTTAACAAGATAATTTTGACTAGAGCCATTGAATGTTTTCAAAGTATGAGTAGTAGATAATAGATTATTATTGATCTGTTTAGTTATTTGACTTTTAATTCTACGTCGTAATTGTCTAGTCGATATTTGGTTCTCGGGACGAATAAAAGACCTAAACAAATTTAATTAAATAAAATAACTATTAAAGAGAAAAAATATTGAAATACTATAAACCAAACTATAAATAACTCGAGTAATATTTAAAAACAGTAAGTATTAAATTATAAGTTTGTACAAGGCAATTGACTGTAAATAACCTTCCTATATTAAATATTTTAATTAAATGTATGATCATAACTTATTCTATCCCTATGTAAAATAACCAATGTATAATGTTTTCCATAATTTATTTTAATTATTTTATTGTTATGTACACTGCCTAGTGTGTTAAGCCTATAGACTATACAGTAAGAATATACACACATTTATATTATATGAACTAAGCATGCCCAACCTTTTTCAACTTGCTGGCCATATTCAAAATGTATATTAATACTGCAAGCCGTATAGGTATATAAGTATATATACTTCATGTTTTTTTTTTTTTATATTAATTTCATTTTTACATTTTATTGTACTTATATTGTTCTATAATCAATTTTAATAATTAAAATGTACATTATTTTGTAATTCTTAAAAGCTTATTAAAATAACATTTTTTTTTTAAATTTATTTGTATTTATTTGTATTTATAATACTTATACAAATTTAATTCTTATAAAATGGCCACGGGCCAATTGGAATATTCCTGCGGACCGGATCCAGGCACGCCTGATAAATGATAGATCTTGAGTTGTACCTATGCTATTTTTTTCTAATAATATTGGCTCACAGATATTTAAAGAATATTTTATATTAGTCAATTATTTTATAGATCTATTGATTCGACTTAAACGGCAAACTCCCAGGAACTAAAAAATAAGTACCCACAAAGTACTACCTATCTAGACTCAAATGGGAAACTCCCGGGAACTAAATAATTTGTGCCTACAAATAACTACCTGTCTAGACTCAATCGGGTAGCACCTGGAACCATAATATTTAGTGCCCACTAACTACTGTCTTACGAGACTCAAATAGGTAATTCCTAGGAATCACTTTATTAGTACCCAACCATATCAACCAAAACAGGAAGTTCTGGGAAGGTCTAATTGTTTCCTGGCAGGAAGGTCCAAACAGGAACAAATCAGGAACTTAATACGAACATCCTGGGACGGTCGGTGCTATTAGGGTGATCTCCTTCCAAAGTAAAGTTATTATAAGTTATGTTTAATAAATTTAATGTAATATTATATTATACATATTATTGCAGGTATCTCATAGAAACATTGTGGCGAGGAATAAATAAATCAGATTTATTTAAAGCATTTTTGAGAGATATGGCGGAAGTTTTTGTATAACGTATCATACATTATATTTATTTATATTCATTGACAACAATTTTTTTGACTAACAAATTTTTAATTTATTTATTTGCGGTAGACCGCATACTATATTCGTAAATCGCCGGTAGACCGCATACTACACTCTTAAATTCACCGGTAGACCGCATACTATATAACAGCCCATATTTTATTGTACATATTATATACACACTAATAAACCACCACAATAATATTATTCATATATTGAATACGAACGGCGTACATAAGTAAGGAAATGAACAAATCTAATAATACAAAAATATTGCTAAGAAAGTTTATCATTTGTTTATAAATAAACCGTTTAATAATTTTACAATAAAATAATATAAAAATTAAAAATTTAGTTCTAAAACTTCAAATTATTAACAGGGTCTAAATCAATAAATTTATTATTAGCCGAGTTATACTCGTTTAAACAGCGAGACTTGTAATATTCTCTTAAAAGCGTGTACAGAGTAAACGGCGGCGGCGAAATTATGACGTCACGTGCATTTTTCAAATACCCATAACTGGCTAAATATTGGACGCTAACAATTTTTAGTGGTGCCAATAGTATTTTATTATTTAGTTAAACTTCACAAAAATATAAAAAAAAAAAAAATTTCAGTTATGTAGTCCTTTAACGAAGTAACTTTGAATGAATTTCATCCGTTACCTAATATTACGGAAATATTAGATCAATTGGGAAAATGTCAGCTTTTTACCATTCTAGATTTAGCAAATGGTTTTTATCAAATACATTGAGCGAAGGAATCTCGCGAAATGACAGCATTTTCGACCGGTCAAGGTCATCATCATTTTAAACATATGAAAACAAGTCCCGCTACATTTCAGCGATTAATGAATAACGTATTGTCGGGAATAATAGGCATTAAATGTTTAGTATATTTAGACGATAATATTATTTATGCGAAAAATTTCAGCGATCATAACAATAAACTGATAGACGTATTCGAACGTCTACGTACCCATAACTTAAAAATACAACCAGATAAATGCGAATTTTTAAAACGCGAATGTTTATATTTAGGACATATAATTTCGGAATACGGAATAAAACCAGATCCGAAAAAGATAACATCAGTATTAGAATTTTCAGTGCCTAAAACTGTATAGGAAATAAAATCATTTCTAGGGTTATCGGGATATTATAGGAAATTTATACAAGGATATATTATGTTAGCAAAACCAATGACCCACCTATTAAAAAGGATGTTAAATTAAACTGGGATGAAAATTGTCAAGTAGCTTTAGATAAATTAAAAAACGCGCTCTGTGCAGAACCGATTTTACAATATCCAGATTTTACGAAACAATTTATACTTACAACCGACGCAAGTGGTAAGGCTCTTGGAGCTATACTATCACAAGGAACGACAGGTAGCGACCACGAACTAAGACACTATGGACTGGAAACAAAAATTAAAACAGCGGCCCAGTTTTGTTACGGAATTTTTTTGGTGGGGGAAATAAACCGATTGTGCTGTAGTCTGGTGGTGATTATCATAAGCTATTAATGTATATGGAGGACCTGAGAAACCCATGTGTTATATTGTTGAAAATTAAATTTATATTGTTATATTATTATTTATTATATATGGTTACTAATTTGAAATGAGTATTTTATTGCTGAAAACCATAGTATATAAATAATTATTGGAAATTATGGTAATTTTAAATATGTGCAGAAAAAAGATATGGACAAACCGACAAAATAAAATTTAAATTTTTAAATTTATTTGAATTATTAATTATAATTATTTTAATGTTTTTATTTCTGAATCAGTAAATTGAATGTGAATTCAAATAATGTAAAGTGTAAAAAAATCACATTTATTATGTTTTTCAACATTTTGCTGAAGAAGTTGAGGAATAGCTCCTTTAACTAAACTAAATCTAGCTCTATTTAGAAAATTTATGTCCTAAATTTATTAAGTTTAAAGTTTATATTTCTTTTAATTGAAGACATTTTTAAAACCCAATTATTAAATGTATACATACTTTAACTTCGGCAGCATAATTTTTTATTATATCTTTAGGAAGAAAATGTTTTTCACAAACAAATTTAATTTTAGTAACATGACCATTGATTTTTGATACAATCTTAGTCCAAGTATCTACAGATGCTTTAGGAACACCAAAAAATGCACATTCGCCGTCAAAGCTCTTGCAATTAATAATTGAACATTTTCTTGACATTTTAAAAATTAAAGTAGTAAGTTGCCTATGTACCTAGTACCTACGATTGTATGACTTGCGTATTATGCAACTGTGCAAGGTGAGTGAAATATAATGAATCAAATTCTAATACATACTTGATGTATTGTGTTAATTGTATTGGCATGATGTTACATGTTAGAACAAGATTTATGTTTAGATTATTTTTAGGTTTATAATAAGTATATCTAAAGTTCATGGTATTCACCACCAGGGTACAGCAGAGTCGGTTAATTTCCCCCACCATAAAATGTCCGTAACAAAAACTGGCCGCACTCCTATCAACCGATTACCATGTTGTTTCCAGTCCCTAGTATCTTAGTTCGTGGTAGCGACCTACCAATAGCGTACGCATCTAGAACTTTGAATAAAAGTGAAATGAATTACTCAACTTCTGAACTAGAATGTTTAGCGATCGTATACGGGGTTAAGCAATTTAGACCTTATCTCTACGGTAGAAAATTCGTAATACTCACTGACCATAGACCACTGTCTTGGTTATTTAACTTAAAAGATCCGTTATCAAAGTTAGCTAGATGGCGTATACAGCTTGAGGAATACGATAACGAAATAAAATATAAACCGGGAGTACAAAATTCGAATGTAGATGCTTTAAGTAGAATGTATAGTATAAACGAAATTAAGGACGAATGTTATACGAGATTTTTAGAAAAATCGGAAACAACAATAATAACTCATAGTAATGTAAAAGAGGTAAACGGTGAATTATTAAAATCACCTGCAGAGTATCATATTGTATCAGAAATAGAAAAATATTATAACTTTAAATCGGGAATAAACTACGAATTAAAACGAAAATTCGGAACAGATAAAATGTTAGAATCAAATAAACAAAAAGGCGAAGTAGTACATTTTAATTACGAAGAAAGATACATAATATTTTTAATAACTAAGAGTAAAGAAAAGCAATTAACCACTAGTGAAAATATGCATTTTGCATTATTAAATTTAAAATACTTTTGCATTAAAAATTCCTTGAATAAATTAGCAATTAACCAGTTAGGAAAGAAAGATGGGTTAGACTGGACAAAAACTAGATCAATGATTAGGTATATATTTCAAAATACAGATATAGAAATAAGAATTGTACAAGATTAGAATACACTAATGAGGAAAAATTAATTGTTTTCAAACAATTTCATGACACGTTACTAGGGGGACATGCTGGGTTAAATAAAACGGTTAAGAAAATTAAATGACAATTCAGCTGGCCAGGGTTAAAACAAGAAGTAAGGGAATATATAAAAAACAGTCCGTCGTGTCAAACGAATAAAACAACTAATAGACATCACCGTAGTCCGATGATTATAACTACGACAAGTTCTAGACCGTTTGAAAAAATATTTATGGATATAGTATGTCGTATACGCCGATTACTCGGACGTATACCAAAATAAAGTTAAACACAAAATAACGCAAAATACTTTATTTGAAGTTTGAACACGATGTCCGGTGGTGATCGAGTCACACGATCACCACCACTGACTCCCTTTATGTCTTAGCCATCTCACTTATATACTACACTTACAATCGAATTACTATCGATTGTTCTACATTTTTCTATTACTATGTTAAATTTACAATTATAGATACTATGATTATTGTGTAATTGTTATTTTAACCCGATTAGTAAATTATTAAACAAATTTATTTACATTTCTTATTATTATATCTTGCTTACTATGCTAACTGTAATATAAAGTTTACTGGCACCGAATTGCACAATTGTTATTTTAACCTATTTCTGTGAATAATTAACTATTGCTTAACTTATTGAATTTTACTGTTTTACTTATTATCTATAGTTTTTCTTAACTTATTTCTTACGTACTAACATCTCTTATAAAATATTCATACATATAATACAACAAGTAGGACCCCTAATACCTTTTTTTTTTTTTTGAATCGCCATCGGGGGAGGGACTGCGTTAGCATTACTACTCCCCCGACCGCATCGTTTATTATACGCAAAATTACTACAATACAAGAAATATTACAATATAATTATCATATACTACATAATGCGAGGGCATCTAACCACCCGATGTTTTGGCCTTAAGCCTACAGAGGTTAACTTAACTATAAGAGTAGGTCTTCTTTGCCTCTGGATTTCACGAGCCGTCCCGGACCGCCTCTCTGGAGTCACGTGCGTTCCCTCCTCCTCGCCTTTGGTCCTCCAGGTTTCTCTCGCTTCCTTTCGGCGGCTTCTTTTTTGCTCATCACCGCTCTGGCGAAGTCTCTGACGGCCTGCCAGTTCGCGGGGGAGTCTAGCATGGTGGGCACAAGGTTGTCAATTGTGACCGTAGTTCCCGTCGCACGTTGAAGTCGGTGCCGCTCTTCATCCCAGGCCGGGCACTCGACTACTGTGTGCTCCGCGCTATCTGGGCCCATGTTGCAATGGTGGCACACGTCTGTCTCTTCCTTCTTGATTTTATGGAGATAGACCCCGAAGCAACCGTGACCGGAAAGGACCTGTGTTGTGTGGTAATCAAGGTCGCCTTTTCTTTCGCACCACCTATCGACGTCCGGGATTAGTCGCTTGGTCCATCCACCGGTTTTAGCTTCGGCGATGCGCGCCTTCCACTTTTTCATTGTATCCGCTCGAGGGGAGAGATGACGGCGTGTGGCAGACCTCTTCTCACTGAACACGGCACTCCTTTCTTCGGCCAGAAGGTCGGCCGGTGGAACGCCGGACAGGATATTCGCAGCCGTTTCAGACACCGTCAGATAGCCGCATATATTTCTAAGAAGCGCTTTACGCTGGACTCTATTTACAGCAGTCTTATTCCTAGGAACCAAGGACATTGTTCCCGCCCAGGATGGTGCACCGTAAAGGAGAATGGACATTGTTACTGATACAAACAGCTTCCTTCTTGCTTCTTTGGGGCCACCTAGGTTCGGCATGAGTCTTCCAAGTGCTTTCGCCATCTTTTCCGCCTTACTTGCCGCTTGTTCGACGTGGCCCTTGAATAGGAGGCTTCGTTCTACTATCATCCCCAGGTACTTCATGTCTTGCTTCGGCTGGATGGCTAGTCCGTCAAGTACTATCCTCGGGACTTCAAACTTGTACTTGTTAGTGAATACCACCGCCTCCGTTTTGTTCACTGATAGAGAGAGGCCTAGGTCCTTGATCTCGTCCGAAACCAGCTCAAGCGTCTCATTGGCAGTAATTTCTAGTTCTGGGATAGTTTTCCCCGAGCTGATTACAAGAGTGTCATCGGCAAAGCCGATGAGTCTAGACCCAGATGGGAGCTGGAGTCGGAGGACCCGATCGTAGGCCAGGTTCCAGAGAAATGGGCCGATGACCGAGCCCTGAGGGACACCGCATGATACCTGGATCTCAACTTTTTGGTCTCCAGCTGTAGTTTCGGCGGACCTCCCTGAGAAGTAGTCTTGGAGGACTTTCTTCAGATAAGCTGGGACTTCTGCATGATTAAGTGCCATCATGACTTCATTCCAGCCGATGGAGTTAAAGGCATTTTTTATGTCCAGGCTGATTGCCACGCAGAACTTGGTCGAAGGATAGTTAATTTCCGATAGGATCGTTTCCTGGAGTTTCCGCACCGCGTCATCAGTTGAGGCTTGTTTAGTAAAACCGAATTGGTTGGCTGACAGGCCGCCTTTGTGCTCTTGTAACCGTGCCACCAACAGGGACTCGAAAACTTTTCCTACGACGCTCATCAGAAGGCAGATGGGCCTAAACGACGAGGGTTCTCCTTCTGGTTTGTTGCCCTTCTTTAAGAGAATTACGCGAGCTCTCTTTCAGCCAGAGGGGATGACTCCTTCTTTAATGCACTGGTTGTATAATTCCAGCAGAATGGACGGGCATATTTTGTGGACAACGTCAATTATCTTCCCGTTTATGTTGTCCATACCCGGAGCTGTATTTTTACGCTTGGCTCTTTCCACCGCTTTGTTCACCTCATCGATTGTGAAGGGGGGAGGCATCTCATTGACTTGGAGGACTTGCATTGTCATCGGCCGGTGGAGGGGACCTCTAATACCTACTGCAATAGGAAATACATATATATTGACTATGCAGGACGATCTAACGAAATATTCATTAGGTGTTCCGTTATCAGATCATACGGCAAACACTATTGCTCAGGCGTTTGCAGTGAATTTCGTATGTGTGCACGGTATACCTGAGAATATATTAACTGATCAAGGTACAGACATTCTTAGTAAGATTTTCGCAGAAGTGTGTAAATTACTAAAGATTAATAAAATAAATACGAGTCCTTATCATCCAAAAACTAACTGCAGCTTAGAAAGATCGCATAGAACTTTAGCAGAATATTTAAGACACTACGTAGACAAAGTTTTAAATAATTGGGAACAACTATTACCATATGCATTATTCGTATATAATTCAACGGAACATAGTTCAACTAAATATCAACCTTACGCGTTACCTATTATATGGAAAAGAATTGGACATACCAGTTAAGTTAAAATGTAGCCCTGAACCTAGGTATAATTATGACGATTATATATTCGATTTAAAACAAAAAATGCAAGAGTTACATAAAATTGCTAGAGAAAGATTAATTAATAAGAAAATTAAATCTAAAAAACAGTATGATAAGAAGGAATTTAGTGAAGATCTAGATGTGAAAGATTTAATATTATTATAAGATAAAGCACAGAAAAATCCATAATGTGAGGGACCTTTGGAAATTTTAGAAATTTTAGATACCGAGAATGTAGTAGTACAGAGAGGTAGAAGGAAGGTAACTGTGCATAAAAATGATGTAAAAAGATATTATGAAAAAGACAAATTATAAAAAGATAATTAGAAATTTAAAAACCATTTATATAAAAATTTGAATAGAAATTAAGTATAATATAGACATTAATTAAATAAGGTAGTTCAGATTTAGGCACTATTTTAAGATTAAGTATTTATTTTTAGGGAGAAGAAAGATTAGTTCTTAGATTATTTAAGCGAAGTAATCGAAAATGAAACACATAATGTTACTACTTTCTTAAATTTAGACGAAGCACCTAGTTGCTAATACCACATATAGAGTATGCTAATAATCATTTAAATGAGCCATATTCTGAATCAGAAATAGAACGATTTACAAAAAATATTACGGTCTTTGTACATGACATGTATGAAAATGACGACATGCAGGATAAATTTTGTATAGTTATAAAAGACTGGTTAGATGCAGTACCAGAGGCCGATAAAATATTAGAACACGACAGGGAACAACACGAAAGGGAAATGATAGAAATGAAAGAGAAAATAAATGGAAAATATGGTAATACAAAAAATATGGGGATAGATCCCCCCCAAGAGCCTTTTTTTTAATGTTTAAATCATTGACTTATTGAGCCCCCCACTTTATGTTTAACCAATAAATTATATATCCCCCCCCAGAACAAAATCATAACTACGCCACTGGTGCTTATATAAATGGTTATAGTTCTGACAATCAACTTAAGCCTTTAAAAAAATTATACATTCTCCTGAACTCTCCATGAACCTCTAGTTCAACCAGAATTATTGGAGTATTCTCCGAGTTTTCCACTAAAACCAATTCAATTTTAAAGAACACGCAATCATCAAATTTGCTTATTGATCCAAATTCTCTTAATTCTTCTTTAACACCAGTAAATCATAATATTGAACTATTTAATTTATAAAATCTACCTAGTGTATCATTTAAAGAAGAATTAGCATTGTGGACTACCTTTTTTAAAATACCAAAAACTGCTTCTGATGCATTGCTAAAAATTCTTAAAAATCATGATTGTTTCCAAGATTTATCTAGTGACAGCCGCACTTTACTTGGAACTAACTTATTGTGTTTAAATGTATGTTAAGTAAATCTAGGAATCTACTATCATTTTGGCTTGGCTAAAGGAATAAAACATTTTGCACCGTGTGTATTTTTAATCGTTTTTTTTTTATTAATATACCTATTGCTATAGTTATTATTATTTGTTTTAAAAATGTTTTACTAAGTTTTCATATCTTTGTTTCCATATCACATAAATAATTATACACTTAGTATACTTAACATCCATTTTCGCATCATACGTAGTATGGTGTTTCTTTTACATATTATGTTATGTTATACTGAACTCATTTTTAAATTTTTTATGGTGTATGGCGATTGTTTTTGTATCGTCATTATACACAAAAACCTTAAATAATTCAATAGGTCACTTATACGTTACTCTTCTCATTTACTTTAACATAAATTAATTTATTAATTCTAATTATTATTGTCCATTTTATCTTAACTATTATTATCATGTACGTGTCTTATAATATTTGTAATATATGTAACGAGATTTTCACTAATTACTGATACGATGGTGAAACATCGTTGAGTGACAACTCCTCCGTTACGGCCGTTATTTGGTTGATCGCACGGACGCCGTTCCCGTTCGACACTTGACCATTTCTCGTCCGATTTACATTATTATGTTCATCCCGTTGCTTACTATAACAGTTAACACTATCGTGTCCTAACCTTATTGCAATAACCACAAGTTATCGGCTTTATGTTACTGTTATAATAATTATTATTATTATATTGACTATTATTATTACGATTAAAATTATTATAATTATTCGGATTTTGTCTATTCTGATCATGGTTAAAATTTTGCTTATAATCAAAGTTTTTCCTGTTTGGATTGTTTCTCTGATAATTATTTGATCAACGATTTCCGTTAAAATTTTGATTTCCGTAATTATTTTTATTTCCGTGCTGGTTTATTTTATTTTCATTATTTTGTAATTCCTTATTAAAACTAAATTATATTTCTAACTGCCTAGCCATTTGCATTGCCAGTTCCAACGTTTCTGGATTCCTAGCTCGTAATATCGTTTGTAGATCCATTGTTAACCCATTTATATAAATTGCTAATGCCTGATCTTTAAGAGTTTGCCTTAAAATTCTCGCCCTTCTGGTGTTTTATTTGCTAAAGTTGCATTACATAAATTATAATATAATTGTTCTACACGACCCGTATAAGTTAATACATCTTCGTCATTTTTCATACGAACAGAATTTAATCCTATCTGTTATGTTTGTGGTGACAATTGCTGTTCAAAGGCCCCCCCGTAATATTTTTTTAATAGTTTCCCAATCGCTAGTTTCCCTATAGCGACCTACTTCTAATGCTTTGTCAGTAATTCTAGTATTTATAAATTTCACTAATAAGGGTATAGTTTCTTTATCTACGGCCTGACATTCATAATCGCATGCCCGTATGAACGGACAATGGACATACGTCTTTTGCATCGGCGCAAATTGGTATCATAGCAGTGACCTGCTCAATTGTAGCCTTTACACTAGACATTTTTGTTCTTTGTTTCCTTTTCACTGGTCCTAATTCTGAATGGACTAAATTTGGTGTACTACGTAACCCTATTATTCTTGGTTCTACTCCTGTATTCGAGTCTTCTCTAACAGTAGTATCTGTAGTAACCCGTCGCTCTCACCGCTGGGCTTGTACACGCTTCTTTTACGACGAGTGCACGTTCACTGTTACTTAGAGTGGAAGAGGTTGAGAAGATGTATATAATAAATATTAAGACTTTATAAACGTTAAGTTGCAACTGTTTATTATACTGTATTAAAATAATTAATCTATTTATTATAACTAGAAGTATTTCGACAGAGTGGTATTCTACCGGAGAGTAAGTGTTGTGAGAACGTCTCCCTAGAGGCTTCGGGTAAGCATGGGTGAGACGTTGTGTGTAAGACTTGTAAGACTTCTCCGATCAGAGCTTATGAATGGCTCCTATTTATATGGAGACATGCCCTGATTAGGATAGGATGAATGACGTAAATAGCGAACTGTTATAATAATCTAAATCGATGTTTACCAATGAGAAGGCCCGATTAGTGGCCTGTTCCGGTGGCGTGATGTTGTGTTTGACCTTTTGGTATTATAGGCTTTCGGTAACTACGTCAGCTTACTACATATCTAACAAACTTTTCTCTGTTGGTTTTTCCTTATTAATTCCCTGTGTAGAGTCGCTATCCTCTTTCGTATTTATACTTATGTTTACTAATTTATCTACTTCAATATTTTTATCTAACTCTACTTGAGTTCCGATTTCTTTTATTTTATCTGTTTCCTCTTCCGAACTATTACTATCGTCTTCACTATAACTATTTTCTTCTTTTTCCTTATTCATACGTTTATTTTTATACTAATTTATTATAGCTTAAATTAATTATATTTTATTTCTTAAATAAATTATTTATTTATTTTTTTAATTATTATTTGTTTTACACAACTTATTATTTTTCTCAATTATTAGTTTAACATTAATTTCTTTTTTTTTATTCTAGGAAAAATTCTCTCTAAAATTCACAATATACGTCAAGTAATTTTTTTTAACACGATAGGACTTCCTTGCCTATAAAACTCACAATTATTTCTCAGTTATAACACGGTTTATTTCTGCCTAATAAAATCTCCGATTATTAAAATCGCTAAATACGGCTCTTCTCGGCCTAAATAAATTCACAATTATTTTTCACAAAAATACGGCTCTTTTTGGCCCAATAAAATTCACCATTATTTTCTTTTTCAATATACGGCTCTTATTGGCCTAATAAAATTCACAATTATTTTCTTTCTCAATATATGGCTCAAATCCGCCCCAAAATAATTCCTTTCATCAACTTTTAATATATGGCACTTTTCCAGCCTAAATAAATTCAACACTTTTAATTCTCAATATATGGCTCAAATCCACCCCAAAATAATTCCTTTCATCAACTTTTAAAATATGGCACTTTTTCAGCCTAAAATAATTCAATATATATAAGGACTTATTACTTGCCTTCCCAATAATTCAATAAATAAGGTCTTAACTGCCTTTAATAATATATTCTCTTTTTTTTTGTATTATTTTATTTTATATTTTTCTTACGATATTTATCTTAAATAATTTTTCCACATAAAAAAAAATAATTTTCTTGTAAAAATATTAATTTTAATAAAATAATATAATTTCCGTAATAAAAAAAAAAATTAAAGTAATTAAAATAATTTTTCCTTTCTTTTATATTAAAAATATAATTTATATTTTTTATAAAAATTTATTTTTCTGCTATTATATTTTATAAATAAAATAATAAAATAAAATTTTATTTTAAAACTTCTAAATCATTATTTTTCTGAAAAATTTTCAAAGTCAAAATATTTTATTTATTTTTTTAGATTTTTTTTTATTATTTTTCTGAAAAATTCGTTATGTTACTTTAAAATTTTTTAAAAGAATAAAAATATTTATTTTTTTTCTTAAGATTTTTAATTTATTAATTTTTCCTGAAAAATTATTTATGTCTTTTTTTATTTTTATTTTAAAATAAATAAAAAAAAAAATTCTTATTTATTTAATTGTTTCTCGAAAAATTATTTATATTTAAAATAAAAGTTGCATTATATTATTATTAATAAAAAAAAATGTATGCGTAAAAATATTCTAAGTGTAATATTAAAATATTAAAACTATTCAATGGTTGCATTTTTTTTTTATTTTTATTTATTTAATTCTTGCTTATTTAATTTTTTACTTAAATTATTTATTTAAAAAAAAAATTTTTATTTATTTAATTTTATTAAAATATTTTATTTAATGTTTTACGGGGAATATATATATACACCTTCACAATTAAAAGTAACTTATACGATGGAGTTTTTAATTCCAAAGGAGACGCGAACAGAGTTAGACGCTTAAGATTATTTTAGGTACATTAAGAAAAAAAAAATTATGCTTACACAACGATGGTTTGAGTCGATGCGTACATTCTTCTTGATTGCTGAGTCGTGGTGTTACTTGTTGATTCTTTCGTCTTTCGGAGTCGCTGAAGTTGACGTTCTGCAGTTGTCTTCTTCAACAGTGATTCGTTGCCGAATGTGCCTCCGTGAACTCTTTGAAGTTGATATATTTTAATTTTTCTCGAAAATTTTCTAAGTTCGAAAAAATAAAATTGTTCGACCAAAAAATTCTTATTTGAAAGAATCCTACCGACTGCGCCAAATTTGTAACGTGCCACGTACCAACAGTAGAATGATGTCGTATCGGATAGGTTGTTGTAAAATAAATGAAGACTCTTGAAATTATTCTAATTGTTTTTTATTTAAAATTATTCTAAGTCCAATTAATTAATTAATTAAACTTGTGAAAAATATTCTAAGTCCAAATGACAAAACTATTGATCTGAGTGACGTGAAGGTGCTAGCTCTAACTCTGGTGGATCACGTCTGAAATGTGCCTAATCTGGACCCCTTTTATATCGTCTAGGGACTTCCGCGGTACCCTCAGGCCCCTGTTGGTCATCTGCACCTGCATCCGCTTCTACCCACGCATTGCGTCATCCGCGCGACACCGTGCGTCAATTATATGACTATAATATTCTACCGGATGAGTGATTCCGCACTTAATATATTCTACCGGGTGGTAATCACGTATTCATAATATGTTACCGGATAGCAATCATATAGTTATTATGATTATTTGTCATTATCTCCTAGCGGGTAGAAAGCACACGGGCGATGATGCTTTTGATTGTTTTTAGGTTCAGTCCTAGTTTATTATACTCGATCATTGCTTGCTTGGCTGCTCACCCCTAACATAACTATAAGGATGTCCGTTATGCCCCCAATGTTTAGGTTATTGTTGGCTATGATAATTTATATATTATATTTAATATAAGTATCAGAGCACGTTGCAATTACTTTAATCAAAAATGACAGTTATATATGGCATAACTCGTCAATTGGTTGTAGTTACTAGACTTATATAGGTAAAGAGTTTAGTTAGTTAAACTATATAGTCTGATTAAATCTATCATAATTATTTAGTTACATCACCCATCATTTTTAAGCTCTTTTTATTCAATAATTTAGTTAGTTAAACTATACAATCTAATTAAATCAACCAAAAATATTTAGGTACAACACCCATCATTTTTAGCTCTTTTAACTTAATATTTTAGTTGGTTTACCTGTACAAAATAGTAAGTATATTTTTTTTAGAAAGTGCGTCTACAACTACATAGATAAGTTAGGTCAACTATCCATTTTATTTATTAATTATTATTAAGAATATCGTACTTATTTCACCTTATTTTTCTGAGGTACCTACTATAGGAAGGAATTCATTAAAACTAATGTATAATATTAAAACACATAATATTCTAACAAATAAATAGTTATTATATTAAACCTTGTATAAAATAGATAGGTAATAATTATTATAGTAAAAAAAACAACAAATCCTAGTAACTATGTATATAATGTTAAATGTATACAAGAAAAAAAAAAATTATAAAATGTTAACCTAATATTTTATGGATATATGAGACAAGTCATTAGGAGACTTACAACATACTGTAGAATTATTACTAGCTAAATTGTCTAGTGAATCACAAAATAACTGACTACCTAATGTCAC
Source organism: Aphis gossypii (assembly GCF_020184175.1). Classification (NCBI taxonomy): domain Eukaryota; kingdom Metazoa; phylum Arthropoda; class Insecta; order Hemiptera; family Aphididae; genus Aphis; species Aphis gossypii. Next base: position 1,262,260 of record NC_065533.1, read on the forward strand.
ATTAAAGGCCTGATAATGATCATCAAAATAATTAGTAATAAAAAGCTTACAAATGAAAAATGCTTTACTATTATTTAATATAATTAATGATTGTACTAATCCAAATTTTGGTAAATTATTATCTCCACTATTCATACTTAACATAATAGTCATATTATTACAATTATATGTTTGATTTTTCAACTTAATCCATGATACAAAAATTAAATTATCATTCAAAAAATTTAATTTTGTAGTTGAAAAATACATAATTGTGTTATAATTTTCTCTCTTTGACAATGATAAATCTAAAATACGCCCTACTTCCAATCCATAGTAATTAATGTTTTTAGATACAAGAAATCTGTATGATAAATATGATTGCTGTTTCAGTGCTAAAGTATATAGTATATTTTTTCTAGACGAAGTTGAATTTGCAGCATCTTTAAATTGCTTATGTTTAGCCTCAAATCGCATGGACCACATCATAGATAATGGGCCACTTTTTTGTATAATCATTGGATAGTGTATCATATGGTAGTGCTTTGGCTTTAAATGAGTGTTAAACACCTGCATATAAAGTTCATTAAGTTCAGATATTAGCACTTTTAATAAATTAATATCTTTAAACTTAATAGTTTTACTGAAAACAATGTCTACAATTTGTCTAAGAATAATATACACTTGCCAAATTTTTGAATTTTCTGGTACTAAATCGCCAACTATCAGACATAAATATCTCATGGAACATGACATTTTATTAGCAGACATTTTTGAAGTACCAGTTGGTTTTAAAGATCGACAGATATAAGAGAAGGTCTACTTCTTATGTCAATTGAACTATAAATGACTAAATAAATATATATTATATATTATATATATATATATATATTAAATGACTCAATTCTATCATTTAAGGTGTTAATACTAAAATACTTTAAGGCTGAAAATCATTTTATTTAACACGAGTCCAATATCATACTTGCATACCCCCTCTAGTAAATCATGCATAATATCTACTGCATAATTTTCAGTTGCGTGGAAGGAACTAATTTTATTAAATACACATGACTGCTTTATTCCCGTTAAATACACATAATTAATTTCTATATCAAAATTGTATGTGTCAATGTTTCGAAGTTAATCATCTACTTGATCTATTTGACTATAGCATTCAGTTTTAGATAGCTTACAAAACCTACAAGGATATTGGGCAACAAAACTCTCTGTAAAACCTAAAACAGAATGAAACCTAAATTATCACCCAATATTAGACCAAGAGAAAAAAATACACCTACCGTTTATGTTGATTACGACACCAATATTTTCTAAAAAATTGAATTGATCGACAATATGTTTGAATATTGCAAAATATATTTTATGAATCAGTTACATTCTTTTTGAGCTTGTGTGTTCAATGTCAAAGGAAACAAAAAGTCCCAAAAAAAGGGATCGTGGTAAAGCCAATTATAAGTCGTGAATTCAACTCTCGATGTCAAATTATTTAGTCAATATGCAAACGTGTAAAGATGGCGAGTACAAATTCATTCTCAATTATCAAGACCATCTCACTAAATTTACACAGCTTAGATCATTGAAGAGCAATACAGCAGAATAAGTAGCCCTCACGTTGCTGCCAAATTTTCTCACTTTCGGTGCACCAAATATTCTGCACTTCGATAATGGGAGAAAATTTTCCAATAAAATTACTATGGATTTGTGCTCGAGGTGAGAGGATGTAATAAATATTTATATAATATATATTATAATAATATTAATAATAATAATTCATAACTTTACCATAACATAATACAATTTTAGCACAACTTGGCAATTTATTGCAGTTACAAAATAAAATATTAAAAATAATACTCAATAAAATAAAATGAAATGAAAGTAACCAAAGCTGTTAAACAAAATTAGTTTTATTTTTTAAAAAAAAGTTAAAAACTAAGTTTTTAACAGCTTTGGTTACTTTCATTCAAAAATTGTTTGTAGTTTTTTTCAGCTAATAAAAGATTTTGTTTAGCTTTTTCCAAACGTATCTTATGAATCATAGCATTTTGTTCAATTAATATTTTCTGCCTTTTAATTCTAAAATCTGATTTTTCTTTAAGAACTTTAAGTCTTACAGCATTAATCGTTGAATCATTGGTTTCTAAAATAGGAAAAAGGAATTCCTAGTTTAGTTAAATGAGTACCTACTGACAACACTACAACTATAATCACTAACTGTTCAACCTTTTCTTGATGTTGTTTACGCATGGTGATTCTCTACTATTCAACTCTAAAATCCCAAAATAATTTATAAAAAGTAAATGAAATTCTGTTTTGTCTAATAACAAATTATTTTAAACCTTTTGCTTGATTTGGAAAATAAATAATTTGGTAATTTCCTCGGATGCTAACGGTGTAGAATCAATTTCTATTTCAATATGTTATTTAGTAAACTCATCACCATCTAATACAATATCACAATCTAAATACAAATACACATATTATTTACAAATTAGTTTATACCAGTAGGTACTTATTATTGATGAAAAATGTTTTAAGCCCTTCACTATTTATACTATTAATTTAAAAAGGTAATATCTTAGAAATTCAGTTGTATTTTTAACTTCATAAAAATATGTCATTGTAATTTGATAATCTTAATATAATATCATTTAATGCTAACATTCCTTTTATTATTGGAAACTAATTAATATATTACATAATATTGAATCGTATTATTATTTACCTAGTAAAATAGTCTCTAAATTATTTGTAGTTGGTGATGACATATTCCTTATCGAATCACAGTCCAAAACGTCATGCACTTCTATATCAGTTATGCTAGTTAAAAACTGATCAATAGATTTATTTGTTGGTACAGTTTTATATTATAATAGTTTCATTTTATAATTTGATCTACTTATGTTTTAGTATTTTTATTCTTAATTACTAATTTTAATATTTTTAAAACAAATAGTAGGTTACCTTTTATTAAAACATAAACTTTAAGACATTATTTACTTTGGTTTTTAGATATTTCATTCTTGGATTAACCATAAACTTATAATAATTGTAATAGAAAAACTAATGAAAACAAAAACAATGTCTAGAATATTCTGTATAATATAAAAAAAACCACAATTTATCTTTAAATATTCAAATCTTTTGAAAAACACAAATAAAAATTTATAAGTAATAATAATAAATAATAATAATATTTTAATAATACATATTAAAACATAAGTTTTACAAATTAAAAATCGAATAATATTTTTAATGTACAGTATAATTATAAAGAAAATGATAATCTACGGTTTTTGCGTGTTGCAAATTCATCTATGACTGATGTTGGATCTTGTATTAACTGCCCACTCAGTTCCCTCTCGATTGATAAAATTGCAGTATTATGAAGTCTTTCACTTGTCATTGTTGATCTTAAATATGTCTTGATTCTGCGCATTGCTGAGAAGCTCCTCTCAGCAGTCGCACTAGTGACAGGTATAACTAAAACTCGAGTAACTATTTCATTAATTTCTTGAAAAGCAGGTTTCATAATTGTTAATTCTTTGTGAAGCTCTACAATATTAATTGTAGTATTTTCAAACATATTTTTTACTAAAATTGATTGAGAAGCAATAGTTTCCATATTACACATGTTGTCTTGTCCATAAATATTTACCAAGTATTTCAATTTTTCAATATCCATAAAATTACTGGAATTTGGATCACATGCATCAACAGCAGTTAATATACCTATGTTTTCATCAAATCTAGAATTCATTTCTCTAATAATTGTGTCTATAATTTCAAAATATTGATGTCGAATTTCATCTTTTTCATTTACAGTCTGGAATTTGAGAGAATTATTTTTACCAACTGTAGAATAAACATAACTATTGTTCAATTTTGATGGTAAATTCATTTTTCTTCTTGGCATAGAAAGTGAAGTTGTAGCAGTTTGGTTACATGGTATTGTTATATTTAACTCTTGAGCAGCAATCACAGATTCATCAAATAATTTATTAAATTTGTCTTCATTTCTCATATTTTGTAATAAAATTGTTGTTGACTTTACTAATTTCAAACACTTGATAATATCTAGAGAAGATTTTTGCAAATAAACTGATAAGTTGTTAATAATTCCCTAAAATATCATCCAAGTAAAATAGAGTTAAAATTACATGAAATGAAGAAAATTGATGTAGAAGACCACGAGCCTCGGCGGCTTCTTTTTTTTTTGAATTTTTAGAACATTCTGTTAATGCAACAATTACACATTTAAATTTACTTTTGAAAAAGTGAACACCTTTATAAACCCATCTAGTTTCACAATGTTGAGGGACTTCAATAATTTTGCCACAGTCTTTTTGAGCTTGTATAAAAGCATTATGTCTTATCGTAGAAAAGCTTTGAAAAGCATAAATTGCTTCTAACAATCCTATTATTTCATCCAGTGCTTCAACTTTTTTTGTTGTGTCCACTAAAACTAAATTGAGCCTATGAGCGTAACAGTGCACGTATGGACATGCATTTTTTGATAATTCACGAATTTTGGCTTGTACTCCATTATTACAACCTGACATCACAGATGCACCATCATAAGACAATACATTGTGCATATGTGCAATACATTTTGTTATATCTAAGTTTATACTAACTAAAAACTTATGAATAGTGTTACACAAACTTTGAGCATCAAGGTCCTTTAATAAAATAAAACCCAGGAAACGTTCTTTTATTATACAATCTGAAACGTACCTTATACACAAACTCATTTGTTCTTCTTTACCAATATCACGTGCTTCATCTGCAATTATACTGAATACATCACTACCTTTTTTAATTTCATTTACAATACTACGACCAACAACAATAGCAGCTGCTTCCAGAATATCGTTTTGAATTAAATTTGATGTGTACTTGGCATATTTTGGAAGTGACATCAGATTTGATTCAAAGTTCTTGTTTTCTAAACTTGACAGTTTAACCAACTCTAAAAAATTCCCTGTGACATTAAAATCATAAATATTATTTATTATTTACCCACCAAATAACTTGAATTAAATAACGTATTAACGTATTAATATTTGATAAGTAAATGATCATACACAATTTAAATGAATTAAATATTTTAGAAAAAATTATATTTGAGCAGTTACCTTATAGACACATAACGTTAGAGTATAATTTATCAAGTAGAAAATAAAAATATTATTAAAAAATATTAGATTGGTTTTCTAGAAAAAAAAAGAATGAAATAGTAAATGAATTACCTTGATTTCTATAATGCTCTATTTCTGTAGTAACACTAACAGAACTATTAGATGTAGAATGATTGTCATCTGAAATTTGTAGCTTTTCATTTCGATGACCACGAAGACTAATATCTTGACGAGCACAATAAAGTGCCATTCTAATCAACGATTTTAATACATCGCGATTTTTTAATATTTGTTGCTGAGTAAAATTATTTACTTGACATGATACAGCACCAGATGTTTTTGAAGTTTTATAAGCTTTATATTTTTCTAAGCTTAATTTGTGAATGGCAGAATTTTGATGTTTAATTGTACAATCAGTAATTCGTTTCCAGTCACAATAGCCTTGTTTAATAAAAACTTGTTGTCCTGAGGTGTTACTTACATTTATAGCAAAATGCCGACAGTAATAACAATAAATTCTGTCTTTTTGTTTAGAGTACTCAATCCATGGATATTTTGAATACCATGACGAATTAAATGATCGATATTTGTTGTATATCATCCGACGAGGAAACAAGTAAATACTAGGCTGAACTGCCTGTTCATCAATATTATTACTTATGTCAAACACTTCTTCATCAAAACTAGATTCTGATTGTTTTGCATCAGTTGGAGTTAAATTCGTAACATTTGTTGTGATCGACTTGTCCGTGCTCACCGGAGTGCTCACTGTTGATTTATTTACTAAAAATCGTTTCATAATTATGCCAAATGGATATTATTAAAAACACAAATTTAAATTTAAATATATTATCCTTGAACTTTGAAGAGTAAAAACGAAACAAAACTGAAACGGTGTCTAACACGACGCAAACGCAACTGATAATATTTAAAAATTAATAGCAATACCCATAGAAGAAATGATTATTATTAATGCCTGTAAATTGTAAGAAGTATAATACATATACAAATAATTATATACACTAAAATCGTGGCGACGCGCGACGGAGCGCACGGATTATCTTATTGATGGTATTTCCCAACGTCGTAAGACTAAAAATAACATTATTCCCACCACATATGAATTATGAATACGTAATATGTATAAATATGCGTCACTCATATTGCTATACATTTTTATTGAAATACAAAATAATAATAAAAACAATTTTTTTTCTAACTATTTATTAATCATATTTTCATTTTTCATTGAGTATTGTAATTTGTAGATTGGACTTAAACTAGTCTAGTACTTATACAAAAATGTGGGTGGGCACATGCCTACCGGGCCCACCCCCTAAACACGCCACTGCTCGATACCATATTATAATTTATATTATTTATAATGAATCTTGGAAAAAAAAGCCCAGTACCAATTAAATACATTTTTTTTTAATTTTATAATGTACCTTTATATCAATTTAATTATAAAACACTTTTTTTGACATAGGTATTTATAATATATATTATATAAAATATTCGTTTAATAATTTGTATATGTATTATACTTTTATATCATAATAATATTTAATAAAATAATACACCAAATATTTTAAACTATAGGTATAAAATATACATTTGAAGTATCTATAAGAGATAAATCATAATAAAAATAACATAAAATAAAATAGATGTCATTTGTATATAATTTAAAAAAATGTTTAAAGGTGGTAAAAAAGTTCAAATAATTGAAATAAATAAAAATAATTATCATAATAAAGGCATTGTTTTCTGATGTTATGCACCTATGGCTAACTATTAGAAATATTAGACTACTATTAGAAAATCTAATACGCTTATCTCATGCATAGTATTCACTATTTTTGTTTTGTGTATTTAATAATAACATTTTATCAATTGTATAAGGTAATTGAGACTTAAAGTTAATTTCCATATAAAAATGGTTTTGTATTAAAATCTATTGAATTCCATAGGTGAATAATATAATATTATCTAATTATTATATTTTTAATTTAAAATCATACTGTTTATTGCAATTAATAGATTCCCACTCAAAAAACCTGAGTTATTACAAAAATAAATAAAAATGTTCAGAGTTTTTATTTTTATTTTTTGTAAATACAAGTTTGAAGTATACATAAAAACAAAAATTTTGATACCAAAGTTAACGTAATACGACCATTTAAAGTTAAAATGTGTAGTCTTTCAATGTTATTGGTATGACAGTTCAAATTTCTTGCCATACAGGAGTGGGGGTAACGAAAAAATTGTCGACCCGTTTTTCGTAACATACGAGCATAGGAGAGTCCGCGCTCCAGTATATTCTTATCTATCTCAGTGCCAAGTACCAAATAAACAAAATAATATAACACTATCATAGTGATATCATGACATATCATGGTGATAAGACATACTTCTTCCATGGTTTTATGAAAATAAAATAATTAGCGAATTCTTAGTATTTACTTAAAATTTACCTTGTTAAGTAAATTGTTAGAATTTTCAACAGCATCGTATTCATGTTTTACTTAAGAAAGTATATACTAAAATTAAATTAAGTATGATCTATGAATACAGTTGAGTACAAATAAATATATTCCTTTTATTTTGAATCAAAACGTATTATTTTGTTTTTTTAAAAAATACCTTGACTACAAATTAAAGTAAAAAAAAAAATTTAGAATTACTATTAAAACCCTTTATAGGGCATTAGTTAAAATGTCAACAGAAATAGATGGAATTTTCAGGATAACATAACTATAGCTAGAGGATACTAAAATAAATAAATAAAAAAATCATACTTTTATTTGCAGGGGTTGAATTGAGGGTGGGAATTCATGGGAAATTATTTCCCATCGACTCTGATATTCAAGGAACTAATTTTATATATGAATTACTATAAGAAATTAATAATTTATTTTTTAACAAACATAAATATGAATATGAATGACATCAAGATTGTATTTAAATTTTTTTTAACAAATTAGCATACTATATCAAAAAAAATACTCTACTTATAGGTAGGTACTTGATGATAAAAATTGAACAGACTTAATAGATGAATACACTCTTTGTTTATAAACTAAGCTTGTCTACTTCAAATTATGATGATAAAAAATATACAATATTGGAAAATATATAAAACATTATACTTACATAGGTAATCATTAAAAAATAATTAACAAAAAATAAAAAAAAACATAATTTGCATTCTTATAGCAATAAATTTAGTTTAAAATAAGTTTTTTCTTCTAATAAAAATAGTTTTAAATAATAAAAAATTAACAAGTCATATTTCTTACATGAATATAAATAAATACATAATTAAATTTATAAAATACTGTGTTTGTTTCTTACAAACTATCACACAATTTCACTTTTGGTTGTAAAAATAGGTTTAAAATATATAATAAAGTAAATGCAAGAATTATTCATGAAACAGTCTTTACATAAAACTTTATCACAAGTGTCACAAGCCATATTGGATCGCTTTTCTTTGGACTTGCTACATGACACACAGCGGCGATATGTACTTATTTTTATGGCCAAATGTTTTCCAGAAATTTGAACAGAACCAGTGGAATTTTTACGTTTATTACTCATAGGGGAAATAGTAGGTCGTCTTTGTCGAGATGAAAAATCTGATATCAACTGATCAGTAAGTTTTGATCTAAAATCTAAATGACTCATGTATTTTTTTTTCATAGCATTACAACTTTATTTATAAAGCAAAAAAGAGTTGACTATTGTAGTATAAAACATATAATAAAACAATTTTACCCACCAACGTCTTGATTTTTGGCTAACACTATAAGCAGACATATACTGGTCAAAGCGGTCAACCACGCCCATATAACGATTATAATCAGCTATACTTGATAGACATAAAATAGGTGTCCTTTGTCCTCTAGAATTGGTCCTTAAACAATTTCTGATGCAGATGCATTATGCATATTGCTAACAACAGTGACTGGTTTCTTACCTCTATCTTTCCATCTTGAAATACTCACATCATCACTTTGAGCAAAATCTGTATCACCAATTTTGAAGTCTTTATCCTTCTTCATAATATCTTTTGGATACATTTTTTTATTTACCCGAAATGTACCACATGCAAATAAATCATTTTTATGAAGCTTATCTATCAGTGGAATACTAGTGAAAAAATTTTCAAAGTACAAACAACATGATTTGTGTTTTAAATTTTGAGTCAGATCTAATACTACATTTTCTCCAAGGCCGAATTCTGTTTGATTTGAACTTTTTTTCCCAGTATAAACATCAAAATTAATTAGGTACCCACTAGAAGAATCTGCCAATGCCCAAACTTTAAACCCTCTTTTTATAGGTTTCAATGGCATGAATTGCTTCATGGTTGATCTTCCTGTAAAGGCGACCATACTTTCATCTATTGCTAATTGTTTAGAAGGAGTATACAAATCCGAATAAACTTGTTTTAAATGATTTATTAGAGGTCTTATCTTATATAGTTTATCAAAATGTTCAGAATTTCGAAGTGGCATTTGCAAGTTATCATTTAGGTGTAAAAACCTAGTTAGTTTCAAAAAACGTTTGACTGTCATAACTTTTGCTACTCTTTCACAGAAGAAGTTTGGATCACTAGACCAATATGACCGAATGCTAGGTAACGAATGGTAACCCATAAATATAACAATACCAAGATATGCTCTAACTTCTTCTGGAGTTGTATCCAAAGACACATTTTTTTGGGAAGCATATAAATTTGACTCTGTAACTATTTTATCAATAAATGGAAGAAATATTAGTTCCCAAATATCCAAAGGACTTTTTTTTATATAAATATGGATCAACAGGACCTTTTTTCGCTCTATAACGAGAGAATAAGTATTTATCAGGTTGATTACCAATTTTAGAAAAGTGTAATGGATAAGTGTTAATGTTTGCTTCAATTTCTTTAATACTTAGTTCATCTTCGTCACTATCTTCAGACTCCTGATGGCCATTGAAAATAGATACCGGCTCATAATCATTGTTTCCATATTGTGTGTTATTAGTATCTTCTAAGAAAAAATCTTCATCAAACTCTTCATCAGCAATTTCATTTTCATAGTCTTAAAACAAAAATATAATTATAACTACTGATCATATACAATAAAAAAAATTAATTAAATTTTGTTTACCTAATGTAGAACATACATTTGGTACTTCAGGTACTAAAGTATTAGTATTTCTAGAAGATCTTGTTCTTGAAGATATAGAAAAAGAAGGACTTTGAACACAATAATCTAAAAAAGGGATTTATTCAATAACCAATACAAATTAAAAAAAAATTACATTGTAAGTTTACTTGGTGAATTAGAAATTTCAATTACTTGAGTGGGTTCTATTGATGTTGATGCTATTGGCTTAAAACCTTCAAGAAAATTAAATGATGTATTTTCACCTAAAATGAAAAAAATATATATATTAGTTTGTTTTGTTTCCTATATAAACAAATGGTATCATGTGTTTAGTTTTACTATAATAATATAAATGATTTAATATTTTATTATATTTTTCATTGAGTAACACACAAAAAAAAAATGTACCTAATGTTACAGGACTAAGGTCTTTTGATAACGAAGGCATAGATTCATTCAATATTTCTGTTTGATGAATTGTATGTGATCTTAATTTTTTGTCTGAAAAAAAATTTATTTCTTTAAATATTTATAAAGTATTTATTTTTATAAGTGTACAATATACTATACTATAGTATACAACTATTCAATAATTTGAATTACAAATATTATAAAACATAGTTAGTTATAAATTATAATTGCATAATATGTAAAATACATACATTGTAAATTTGTAAATCATAATAATCTAACAAAAATAAACTTACTTTTAACTGTTTGAACATATGGTAAATTATCCTCAGCATCAGAATCACCTCCCAAGTCCGAATCAAAAGCCATATCATCTGATAAAACTTTTTTATTATTTTTTTTGTTTGTTTTATTGAAATATTTAGTTAGTGATGTATTTATTCATTTTAAGTTATACATATTCTTAATCTGTAGATAATAACGAATTAGATTATACTTACTTCAAACTTTTTAAGTCAAAGTTTAGTACACTAATATTGACTTTAAAACGATGCTTAAATAATCACGGCAAAATTGATTATCTTTTAATAAGCCGTGAAAAAATAAACAATAATGAACAAATATTAATGATAACATTATAAAAACGCGCTTATTCTAAATTATCATTCAAAATAATCAGATGTTTAAATTTTCGTCTAGAACATTCAACAAACTACGATAAACTAAAAATAAACTGAAGTGTAGTAAATATGATGTGCACCGAATGGGCACTGGGAAATAATTTCCCACTATTCTACTTGTAAGCCTATATTTTGAAAACAGATGGCGTTGTATGCAATATAAAGTTATGACTAAATATAGAAAAAAATCACCGATTTTTCCATATGCACATTGTATATTACCGTTCTACATATACCGAATTACATTTTTTTTTCTTTAATGGGAAATTATTTCCCTCTACCCTTTAAAGGGTTAAGTATATATACATTCCTTAAACTTTTTTATGATTCAGTGAAAAAAATATTGGTTTGAGCGGAATACCCTGCCTGTGTTACACGGAAAATAAATAGTGTTGAAGTGTGTATACATTGCTTAAACTTTATGTGTTACAGAGAAAAAATAATTGGCTTAAGGGGAAACTCCGCCTTAAATTTTAAAAATCTCCCTGCTCCAAATTGCGCAGAACATTTATGGTTTTTGAAAATCAGTGTTTTTTCCTGTTACAGCGAAGAAAAAAAAAGTTTGAGGGGAAAAATCCCCCTTTAAATTTTTAAATCTCTGTAGTGAAAAGTGCGCAGAATATACAAATGTAAACATTAGTACATCAGTACTAATTAGACAGAACTGGGATTTTTATTTGTTAAGTCCAGTAGCTATAATAGAAATGAATTCAATATCATCGATTCTAGGTGTAGCGGGGAGTGGTGATAATATTAAATTTGTACCTGTTATTACCGTAAAAATGGGTGACTTCGGACATTTTTTCACGTTTTTTGTCAAAAACAGGTGAATATTTTTAATTTAAAATTCTCAAAAAAATTATATAATATCTAAATATGTCTATAATTTTATTTAAGTCATTATAATTAATAATAATTAAACAGAACACATATTTTTAAAAAGTTGAAAGTTGTCCAAAGTCATCCACTTTTTATGATTAATTTTTTAAATTCTTCTCAAATCATGATCTTCATACAATTAAAAAATTAAAATTAAAAAAAAACATTTTTAAATGAAAACAAATGTCATATTTACAATATATTAAACAAATATCTATTCTATGTTTGAGTCATCTATACCTAGAACAAATCTTTGACATTTCAACACGGCCAAAAGTTTGACTTTGGTAACTACCTGTAAAACATTAATCCTACTTTTGTCTGCTACTGTAGGGAACGCAAATATAGTAGATAAAGAGATTTGAATTTTTTTTTAATTTATTTGAAATTTCTCAAAAAATTAACATTCAACGGAAGATAGTCTACGCTAATAACTTGACCTATATATTTACGGTAACTTTTACCTGTATCATATCTAACTAAAATAAAATCATCAATCTCAAAATCGGTAGAACGCTCTGGCTGAATCGTTATAGTACAACTAGTTGACGGTTGATTTTCATCATTAGTACGTTTTCATCGAGTTCGGGATCATCTATATCTTCCTCACTATCCTCAGCATCTTTAGTTGTAATTCCAAAATCCTTAACTCCGACACTTTTTCCTGGCTCAATTGCAATTTTCTTTCCTCTTAGTTTCTTTCCTACGATTTTATCATCTAAACGAACATCCTGTAAAATGTCAACAAATGCTTGTGACCACGAACTATTTCTAATCTGTTCTTCATGTTCTTCGTCTTCAGGCCTAGATTTTACCATAGATAATAAAAGAATGGATAGGTCATCAGGCCTTATCGCACGGGCAAGAACATTATTTTACTTTGAGGTTACAAGGGGTTTTATCTATTATCAAAATATCAAAATTGCAGCAATATTTATATATATATAGCTATAAAAATAAATGATAATACCCCTTGCTAAAATGAGAGGACTATATAAAAGCAGTCTGCTCTCATCCACATTCCGGCCCGCAAACCCAACCCCTATGTTGTTAATATAGGAATGGCCTATCCATTCTTTTATTATCTATGGATTTTACACGTGATAACACACTGTCTTTATTAAAAGGAACTATTCCAGCTGCCATAAAACCAGCTTTGACATTCGATTCGAGTGATTCGACCGTGTTTAAAGCTTTTTTCAGCATTTCTGGAAATAAACATTTAGGCAACACACATCTGTTTTTTTTTCCACCCGCCCAATACTTTTCACCATGCTCCCTTTAAAGGACGAAAAAACGCAAGATCTAATGGCTGACAAAGGTGGGTTGCATTTGGCGGTAGTAACACAAATCTAATATTATGAGTTTCACATAATTTAATAACTTCCAAAGAGAGGTGACTCGCCAAATTATCTGCTATTTTGATATTAGGACCATTAAAATTTTTAATAAACGGTATAAACGAAAGAGAGAACCAGTCCTCGAAAATACTCATGTCAAACCAACCACTTGAGTTACGATTAAATCTGGCACCTGGGACGCCACCCTCTAACCATGTTGAATATAAATATGTCGATTTATAAACCGTGTATGGAGGAACAATTTTACCACCTGCGGCTGCACAAAACATAACCGAAGTACTTGCCTTCGATGAATCCCTTATTATTTCTGGATGTTTCACACCTCGTTTAACAATTACTAATTTTTTTCCGGGATCGTCACTAAAATTCGTTTGATCATAATTAAAAATATTACTAGCCGGCACATCTTGTAAAACAACTTCCAAATTGTCAAAATATTTGATTAAAATTGGTTTAGAAACATCGGCTCTAACACGTTTTATAAAGTGGATGACTTTGGACAACTTTCAAATTTTTAAAAAAATGTGTTCTGTTTAATTATTATTAATTACAATGACTTAAATAAAATTGAAGACATATTTAGACATTATATAATTTTTTTGAGAATTTTAAATTAAAAATATTCACCTGTTTTTGACAAAAAAACGTGAAAAAATGTCCGAAGTCATCCATTTTTACTGAAATAATACAATGGTTGACTATGAATTACATTAATAATTAATCTTTTACAAAATACTTAAATATTTATTATATTAGATAAGTAGAAGAATAATGTTTTACCTGGTAGATTTAGAGTAGGAATTGAAACATGAATAAGGTTTTTAAAACCCGGGCTCTTACAGCTGGCGTCAAAATGTTTCTCACAAATCACGTAAGATTGAAATATCTGTATCGCCGATTTGTTCAACAATTTATTGTTTCCAGATTTCTGTACCCATACACTACTAGTCTCCTCGTCCTTAGGAAAACGATGTCGTATGGTATACTTATCGTTGTATTTTATATCACAACCAATGACGATACAATGGTTGGAAGGCATATTTATTTATTATTATTTTTAAAAAACTACTAATAAATAAACAAACGATCACGGAGCAATGTAAAATAGACAAATAGTACAATATGAGTTAGTGAAACAATATAACAGAACGGAGCACGGAAAAATAAAGTTAAAAAAAACTGTGTGTTACAAATGTTACAAAGTCGGACGTCGGTGTTGTTCACATGCAATACACATGAACGATGAACCGAATACGGAATAACAGATCATTTTCAAAATATAAAATTATTAGATGACGTATCCGTGTAATATTGAAGTGTCGCCGTATAAAGGGAATATAAGGTGTTTAGTTATGTTGGTATGCCACGTGTCTTAAACGTAGTATCAAATCTACCGTACAGAGTTACACTCCCCTGCATTACTTCCTCCCGGAATTATTGTTATTACCTAGGTACTATAAAACTAACTATTTAAAATTATTATATCAACTCATTTTATGTGTGTCTTTATGTCTTATGATAACAATTCTATGAAATTTAAGTAAACTTAAACAAAAGTATAAATATTTTAATTATTTTTTAAAGGTAAAATACCAAGTGTAAAATTTGAATAAATTAATACAAAACTTTGTTAAAGTGTAGGAAACATTAAAAAATTAAATTAACTATGCCAACAACCAATTAGATTGCATTAGCTCGAACCATAAAGTATAAATTAATACCAAATTATAAAAATCATAAACATGTATTAACTCATATTATTTTCAAAAAAAGATTACAATTTCATATACTCGACACTATTTTTAATGACGCTAGGACTTGCATCAAAAAAGAGTACTGTCCTATGGAAAATAGTACTTCTAGTCACCATTTAATATTATATGTAAAAACTATAATAAATAATTCGTATTATCATTGTTGAAGTAAACAGATATACAGATGTTGAAGGTAAATAATAATCAGAACGGACATATATAGTATAATATTAAGTATAATTAAATGATGTACAATAGTGTTATAAGGCGTAATATAAATCGACGGCTTACTGTGTATACCGATTATACTTCACACGACATATTATGTATTATAGTATTATAAAAATGTATAGTCAGCGTCTATTGAACTACAGTATGAACATATTACTTACACACTACATGATATACGGTGTTTTGTTTATAATTCCAACAATCTTTTTTTATAAACATTTTGATTTCAGTTAATACATCAGCTCTACACAATTTTTGTTGCAATTTATATGGATTATTGACTTGGTTAATAATTATTATTCCAATCAATATGGTTAATATTTTGATAATACAATCCATTAGGACTATAACATTGCTAGTTACTCTATAGTATATTATTACTATTGATACTATTGATCTATTAGTTAAAAGAGGAGTAAGGCAAGGTTGCTTTCTATCCCCCTTGTTGTTTTATATTTTTATTGAAAGTGACATTAAAAAGTTCAAAGCAATATTTGAAAGGAGTAAAAATAAATGGTAAACAAATACACTGCATAAGATTATCAGACGACATAGCCATAGTAGCAGAGAATGAACGTAATTTGAAAAACATGTTAACAATCGAAACCCTTATGTTTAATACGTTGAATTGATTTAAAAAACTAT
This sequence comes from Aphis gossypii, assembly GCF_020184175.1. Lineage (NCBI taxonomy): Eukaryota > Metazoa > Arthropoda > Insecta > Hemiptera > Aphididae > Aphis > Aphis gossypii. The sequence goes on from NC_065533.1 coordinate 1,278,521, forward strand.
GCTAAATAAATAATTCTTCTACCACTCAAAAAGCACCTAAACAATTTAAAAAAAAAAATAGTATAAACAATGGATACATCTACAATTCAATATATCTATACCTAGTATAGGTAAATTACTCAAAATAACTATACATATTTTTGTGGGTTACTGGGGTTTTCCTTTTTCGATTTTACAAAAAAATATCAATTTCATCTAAAACTTATGTTACGTAAATATTCCAATTTTATCGTTGTTTAAAATATATTAGAATGCTGAGCCAAGTGATAATTGTATTAAATTTATAATATGTGTGTCTGTTCTTTTATTCTTATTATTATTATTTTATTTATGATGTCTGTCATCATCATTTCGGATAGTAAAAATTCCCAATAGTTTTCAAAAATGTCAAGAAAAATAAAAATAAATTAGTTATTTTTATGAAGTATTATTATTATCATTATTTATTACTTTTGACAAAATTCTTCAAATTTACGAACATTTTTAAATTATTTTAATTTAAAAGTTAAAACAAATAATAGTAATAATAATAATAATAATAATAATAGGATATCACATAACTTACTTTACTTTACTTTACATTACTTATATTATATATTTTATTTTATTATACGTATGTATGTAGGTAATCATGCCCTTTTTAGATACCTAATAATATGTACATATTATCACATTTCATTCAATAAAAGTATATTATACGTTAGTTATCTAATATTTATTTTATATTAATTCAAGTTCTCAATAGTCAATAATAAAAGCTGGTATTAAAAAATAAAAAAAACGGGTGTTGCTCTGCTTTAAAACAATGTTAAAATGGTAACTAAAAAAAAAAATTATGGTCACAATTTTTTTTAATAAGCATTGAAAGTTTGAATTTTGATGTAATACGTAAAAAGCATGAAAATTTGCAATTTATTTTAAGTTAGAAATTCATAAAAATGTATCTTTTTAAATCCAAGATTTGAAAGTTCAATACAAGATTTTTCATCACTTTTGTCAAATAAAAAATGTCTACCGGAAAGTTAAAACATATTTTTATGAGCATTCAAATTTTAAATTTTTACAACATTGGATATTCACTCAATTTCTCATGTACTCATATTCTTATTGTGTTGTTTTTCAAAAACAAATTACTGTAGACAATTTATATTTAAATCATATTGTATAGTGTATACCTCTCACCACAGGTATATTCTATACTGTTTAGAGGCGTACTCAGGAGTTTTCAATGGTGGGAGGAGGGGGGGTTGAACATTTTGTTTTTTATCACTGGGCATTGTCATCTTATTTTTAAAAATATTAGAAATGACCACGGTAAGGTACTCTACAGAAAATAAATTACAAAAATAAAACATTTTTATTCAAAGAACAAAATTAAATTTTCTTGGTTTTTTTAGCTAGTTCATTTATAACTTCGTCGGCGGTAAGTGACACTTCTTTGTGGACTGCCAACATCATCAAACCATTCAGTCGAGTCTGAAAAGAAGAAATATTTTAAAATTATAACAAGCAGTCCTTTAATCTTAAATTAAATATAAGAATAAATACCTCTGTCATTGTGCTACGCTGGTAACTATTTAACCGATTTCAACAAGAGAATGTACGCTCTGGTGTTGCTGTTGATACTAGTAGAGTACATAAAATGAGCAGCAACCGATGAATTTTTGGAAGTAATTCCTGCTTGCACAGCCTCAATGCTTCCAAAACATTTTTTGGATGTTCTAAATTTTTTTTTTAATATAGCATGCCACAAATGTACTTCTGATAAAACAGTTTGTTCATTAGTATCAAGATAAAACTGTATGATTTCTCCAGAGTCATCAGAATATAAACCAGGAAACAAACTATTAAATCCTATAAAATAAATATTAATTATATTGTATATTATAAATAAAAATGAAATAACTAACCTTTAAAAATATTTTTGTGATACAAAAATCGCTCATTTAGTTGTTGAACAAATGAGTTGATGTATGATATAGCTATCGTTACACGGTAGTATTTTTAGGGATCATTGATACAAGGATTGGGGCGATTTGTACATCGTTTATTTAAGTGTTTCATCGATATGCTGATATCTAATACATCGGCCATGTTCTAAAATAACAAGTGCATGTAATCGTAAATAAGTATCACATTTATTTTTGATCTTTACCTCAGCTTCTCTGAATAATTTATTGAACTCTTCACCTATATTTTCACGCAAAGATTGTATGGTAGTAATACTGGCTTCAGCAAGATCTACCGCTTCTTTTAGATCGATATCAACTTTTTGTAAAAATTTAAATAAAGGTAAACCATATGAAAATAATAACTAATAAACCAGAGTTTATATTAGATATCTGGACCAGAGTCTTTATGGTCACGTAGGGCAAGTTCCTGTTTTCCGCAAAACATGATAATTGGAGTGAGGTTCAATCTGTTTTGTTTTTTTTGTTTCATTCTAAGTATTAAGTTGCATGTGCGTAAGTACATGGATATATTAATTTATTAATTAATACAAAATTTGTATACCTTTCATTATCCAAAATCTCAACAATGTTTGGTTTGTTACATGAAAATGATTTTATGAAATGTTCACCTTTTAAGACAGAAGTTTTATGATAATCATTATTACTGTGATTTTCAAACACCTTCAAATTATTATTTAATTTAAAACATAAATAAAAAAAAATTGTTAAAAATGAATAAAATAAGCAAATAACAGCCAAGCATTTCAACAAAATACTTTTAAAGCGTTTTTCCATTTTTTACAAGCAGTTGTTATAAGGCTGCCCAAAGTCTGAGATCCAATACCATCACTTTTAGCAAAAACAGCACAATATTTGCAAAATGCATCTTTGAGTTTCTCAAAATAACATAACCAATTAAATTTCTCTAACCAATGATGTTGAAATTTGATTTTTCTTTTGGCATGTTGTTCAAGTAATGGATATAAGTAATTAAATGGTAGAAACAATAAGTTTGTCAACACCTAAAATATTAATTATTTAAGTAAAATAAAAGTAAAATAATGCCTACTTAATTATAAAATACAAAATCATGATATACTCACTATATGTTTTTCAATATCAGATAAGTTTCTACCTATAAACATTCCGATATCATTTTTCGGGACTGATGGCTCTACGTTTACAGCACATTCCAACTTAAATAAATAACAGGCATAGAGCAGCATTCACAGTATATCAAGCAATTTACATGTGCGTGTGTGTACTGTGTAGTATATACTTACATTATTTTGGATTGTATCCGATTCCAGTTGATCAACGTCTTGTATACAATTATTGTTGGATTCAATGTCATTATTGTAACTTGTACAAGTACTATCCAAACACTTAGAACTAGGCACACTGGTAAAAAATTTTGTAATTTTATTTTGAATGTTTTGTGATATCTTAATTGTGACAAAAACTAGTGTCCGCACATAAAATTTCAATTGAGTAAAGCTCTCATCAGTAACACTGAACATACAGATGATGACCACAGTCCACGATAGATAAGACTAATAAGAGAATACTAATCAGTAACCACCAACGGCGAACATTGATATTTGATTTAAGATCATGAACATTAGATATCTAATCTCTATCTCTAATCTTCATGTTTAAGATGTTATCTGGTTATCATAATACAGTTCTTAACAGATAATGCATGAAATCGTTGTATATTGCATGTTGACATACAATTTAAAATAGATATATTTTATTTATATTTTCCCTTTAAATAATGTACTTTTTTTTAATGAAATATGTAAAAAAAAATATTAAAATATGTAATAACCGCTTAACAAAAAAATGAATACAAAAAACATATAATATACATAAAAAATGTATCTCTGATCTAATTCTTAAAACAACGTGAAACTACATATTTTCTAAGATTTATAAATGTAAAATGGCAGCGGTTTGGACATAAAATGTTTTTATATTGACTAAATGAACGTATATTTTTCTAGAAAATCCTTCAATGCTGGATTTTTTAGTTTAAAAATTGGAGTGTCAGCACGAATAAATGCTCGGCATAAATCAGTATGAAATGTTGACGAATGATCATCAGAAGAGGTTAAAAATTGTTGCTTAAATTTATTTTGTTTGTGTTTGGTGGTAGAAATATGTTGACTTACTTGAAAGCGCTGGCCTATTGATACCGACTTTTCACAACATTTATAATATAAAACTTTACCATCGCTTTGAAATGTTTCATTTGGAAATTCTTTTAAATATGCGGCTACTTTATTATTGATTGAACTTGCAACTTTAGGCATTTTAAACAATTTTACAAAAAAAACAACAAAATTTCGATGTAAGTACAAAGAAAAAAACATCTACGATGCAAATAATTACACTAGATCAGTAACTAGACATACACCGAAGACTGAAAAGTGAAACCATAACATTGAATAAACACGTTATCTACCCACTTCTCCACGGTGTATAAAGTACGTAAGTCCATTTATATAATGTAGATAATGTTTATCGTATTATACCACTTTTTTTTATACTTACATCGTCCGGCATTTCCAAGATCGACAAATAATGAACTAAATCTAATGTATATAGTGGCATGCGGTGTGCCGAAAATAAGTACTTAAATGCAATTTAGATAACGTATAATATTTGGTGGTCGATGAGATAATGTTAGGTCGTCAAAAATCGATGAAAAAATCAAAAATTACTAAAATATTTACAAAATATTTACTTATTTACCAAATATGTAAAAATATGTATTTATACCAAAATATGTAAAAATATGTAAAATAAATTTGGGGTTATTTTAATTAGAACGATCTAAATCGTACACATTTTTTATCAGATTAAAAATATCTCATTTCAATAAAAATATGTATTTACAATAAAATCCGTTCCCTATAGATAAATAATAATAATAGTAAATCACAGGCCAAAATGTGGGTGTTTGTAAATAAAATAATAAAATTACCTAATCTAACCATTTTTGTAAATGCCATTGAGTACCGTCCCGGAGACGCACTCGGTGATTTGAGGATTTTCCTACTCAGGCATGTTGTCCGGTGGAGCGAAGAAAATAGAGTAAAGGAGTAAATGGCCGTGGCCGGGCGGGTTATACACCGGACAGCGTTATTATATAAGAGTTACATAAATGTTATAATAATATGTTTGGCCGGTGTACTTTACATTAATATCTGCCGTTAATTATATGTTAATTGGATCAGTGTCGGCCGGTCAAATCCGAACCACGGTTACTAGCACGATTATAGATAGTATGGTTGCTCAACGAAGTATGATAAGAAACAATTTAATGGGGCCAATGGTTTCTTTTATTATCGACGATACTTTAGGGCCGCTTTCACCAAAAACCAATGAACTCCGTTTATGGGAAACTTCGTTTGTCATAATCGAAAAATTAATCTCAGTTTTAAAATATTTGGGTTTCACCAAGGTAATCGCGTGTTTTCAATAAACGCGTTTTTGATAATCGAAGATTAGCTGATAAACTACAATCACAGCGACCATTTGGTCAGTAATCAGTACTGATAAGGTGATAATGAAATAAGTTAATAAATAATTGAAATTCGAATTCAATTTATAACAAAGTTTTACTTGTGTACTCGTGTCCCGTGGTGTGGTTTTCACTTTTTGCATTTCGCGACTTGGAAAATGGAAACAATAAACAAACGCAAAAAAAAGAGAACCTCTTTACCAAGTCGCGTAGAAGGAACTATTAGTAGATCTGGTTGAACAAAACTACGCGGTAGTTGAAAACAAAAAAACAGATGCCATCAGCAGCCGAACCAAAACCGAACATTGGAAGACCATGGCCAAAATAGTAATTGCGTTACAGCACAACAACTTATATGCAACAGGTAACAATGTGGAAAATAATTGTATTTTAGTTTATGAACGTTCTAGTACAATATGTATTGTATATAGGTGGCGGTAAAGCTAATAGAATTTTACAAGACCCAATCATCTCAAGAGTCATAACCCTTATTCGGCCTCAAGTGGAGGCATTATCAAACGAGTTTGATAGTGACCACTGTAGTAAACCGACGTTTTTAGTATAAAAACGTAGTTCTAAAGTCCAGTGGCCTACAACTATATCACGCCACCGAGTCGGACCACTGATGCCGTTTCCTGATTGGATTAAACACATCACGCCACTTCATAGACGTAGATCATCCGATTCTCCATCACGGCATGATCCATATAAATATGAGTCCTCATCATAGATTTAATTAGAGTTAGTTAAGAGTCAGTTAGACTTAGTCAGTGTTGTCACTTGCTCTCCGGTAGTTAAGTACTTGTGCTTACGCTAACGAAAGCCTTTTCATTTATTGTTTTAACAAGTTAATAAACGTATCAATTATCTTATTAATCTATTGTTAACTTATATACCTCATCTCTCCAACCTACGACGGAACGTGCATTCGTCGAAAAAGAAGCGTGTAGCAACCATCACTGGTTACTACACCACCTAGAAATTACAACACCAAGTATGTACTGCATTAATATTTAATATAAATATAATATATTAATATATTATTATTAATACTATTATTATTATTACTACTATTATGTATAGGTATTAATATTTATTTAAATTTATTGTTAAATGTAAAAATGTAGATGGGTAACAATTTATTACATAAATAAAATATTTGTGATTACAATGTTCACTTTAGTATAGTATTAGTATATAATTATAGAATTCCAATCACTTACATCACTTTTAACATTATTTGTTACAACTTAGAAGATGTAAGTTTTGTAACTATAGTGGATAGAGATGAAGATAACATCATTGAGGACCAAGATGTAGGAGATTTATCTAGCATGGTAATATTATGTTTTAATTTTTACCTATTTTTTTTTTTTTTTTGTTCTATTGCTTTGTCTAATATAAGAAAATAGATGATACCTAATATTATGACAAATTAGATAGGTATCATCACAGTTGTACCTACTAGTTTTGCATAGTATGCACATCTCTTTACCTCCATATTGTAGTTCTCCACTTCTGCTTGGTTAATTTTGTTCTATGTTATAAATGTGTGTGGCCTATGACATTATCTACACTTATTCTTAATTATTTTATTTACTCATTGATTAAATATACTATATATTATATATATTTGTATTTAAAATACAATTTTTTTTTTAAGTAAATCATTGATTAAATATACTGTATATTATATATAAATAAATATATATATTATATATATATATATATATATATATTATATATATTGTATAATTAATCAATGATTTACTTAAAAAAAGTTTGTATTTTTTAATATTGTAGGAGAGAAATGCTGTCAATGACTGGTCTCACTATAATCCTAGCATGCTGAAGGCTCCTCCTGCTCCTGCTCTTTGAACATGTCACAACTTGGAAGTGAGTGCAAAAGTCATCAATAACGAAGATGATATGTTTGACCTGCCATCTGTATCCCATCAACAAATGCAATTTATTTCTTCAAACGAGAACTCTGGGAATACCAAATTAAATTTAAATTTAACAAAAAATGCAGATCAAACGCTTCGTCAGTCAGTTGTAGCAGATACTTCTAGAAGGAGGCCAGTACTTAGGCGACCTCAAACAGAAGCCTTAGTAGAAGCTAAATGGTGTACTTTAACATCAGCAACCCAAGAAGCTACTAAAGAGCATGCTATTTCTATTCAAATCTTGGAAATCCAACTTGAATATGAAAAAGTTAAGTTGGAAGCTGAAAAAGAAATTGGTTCAAGAAAAATTGAAAACCGAAATTCTTAGATTTGATCTTGATAAGAAAATTGGTGACATGGTGGAATATACAATACAAAATGACTAATGCGGGAGTTTGATAGTACTGTTATATTTTTATTATTACTATTAACCTAAAGAAGTTTTTGTGATATCTTTTTAATTACTAATCAACAACTATAGTTCCTTTGTTAATAACTAACTATATAACACTTTTAATTTGTTTATTTTAATATGTGAAAAAGGTATTTGTTCTAAATAGTTATGAAAAAAGCTATATAATACTATGCTGAACAGACTACCTATATTTTTTATTACATTATTAGGCAAGTAAAACTTTCTAATGTGATTACTGACCTAAATAAAATGTTATCAATTGTAATAAAAAGCCATAATTAAAAAAATGATAACATTTTATACAAAAACATGATTATTTTTATCGAGTTTATTGTTTATTAAGAATTGTAATATAAAATAATATAAATTTCAAGTTAATAGCACTAACATATCTTGCAAGTAATTAAATATAACTTATGACCTAACCATTCTTTCAAAATATACATCCACCAATGTTTGACGTTCTCTGTTGTCTTGCGTGATCCTTCGATGATGTATATTATACAGGATTAAAAATAAATACGATTTTTTCAACGTTTTTTACGTCCGTATTTATCTATGAAATTATATTTCATCAAATTTTATTGACAATTTATATGATCGAAATGAAGTGTTGTGTCCCTAATTGTGCTGCTGATAAAGAGAAATCAACTTTTGGTGTGCCTAAAAATGAAAACTTAAAAAAAACAATGGGAAGAAAATCTTGGTATTTTTCTTAAAAGCAGATCTCGAGTATGTGCTGCACATTTTCATGAAACTGATATAATTAAAACTTGGGTTTCAGGACAAGGACTTTCAAAATATTCTGTAAGTATATAATATAAATGTAAATATAAAGTTACTTAACTACTGAAATACCTAACATTGTTTGTATATATTAAATGTAAATTATAGATTTGTATGAAAATACCAAAACTACGACAAGGTGCCATTCCTTTCCCAGCAAATAAAAACTAATATTGAATGAATCTACACATAATCAATTATCAGTAATATTATATTATTTTAGGACAACAATTAATAAGCTTGTGATTTTTGTTATAATTTTTCTAGGTCATAAACTATAAGGACTTCAGCATAAAACATGACCATTGCTATAGTTCAGTTTCTCAGTAAACAAAAAATAAAGTATATTTTATAATTTGAATGAATAATTTGGTAACATTTTTGTTAATGTGGTAATTAATAGCATATTATTTTTATTTCCAGCTTGGCAATTTCAGCAGTGACAATTTAGCACCCGTATTACATACCAAAACACTGTTTTATACTGTTTTAAATGAACAAGTTAAAGTACCACTAAAATGGTTTATTGATATAGATGATGTATTTGAAAATCAAAGTACTACTGTTAAAAAAGCAATTTCATTTTAAAAATTAAGATCTTTTTCAAAAAATTATATGAAGTTTATTGAAAAACAACTTGTATTAGTTGAAGGTAAAATAAAATACATTTTGCAGTAGTAATTTTAATAAATTATATAATTTAATTTTTAATTCATTTTATAGATTTAACTATTATATCATATATTTATGGAAAAAAGTACATTATCTGACATTGGGATATCTTCTAATAATTTACTTAACTCTTTACAAGATCTGGAAAATATCACTAAATTTGATAAAAAAAAAAAAAAAATTACTGGAGCAATATCTTCTAATTAGTTATCCAATATAAATTTAGTGTCTGGAAACAAACAGTATGCAGATAGCTGTGGCCAATGGCATCATATCAACTGCTTAAACATCTTACGAGACAATGAAAGGTAACTTTAATTTAAAAATACTACATTTTGTAATTATCATAAAATATTAATAAGAATATCAAATATAAGTTATAATTTATAACCAAAACTTATGCTATATAATTGGTTTAGTGATATGTGTGTATGGTGCAGACGGCTTCTGTTTTGTATTAAAAAGAAGGCAACACGATTCTCAACTGGAAAATGTACTAGAACTTTTTTTTCCCCCAATAAGAAAAAAACTCTAAATAATATTCAAAAAGTCAAAAAAATATTATCGAAGAAGTGTTGCAGGGCAAAAAAAATAAATAAATAAATTACAGCAAAGCTTAATCAACTGTAAAAATGAAATGAAAAAAATGAATGATTCAAAGCTTTCAGAAATATTAGTAAATGCTGGAATTTCTAAGTGTCAATCTGAACTCATTCAAGAAATATTTTCAGCAGCAAGGTTGAAAAATGCTAAAAATAAGAAATATAATGAAAATTGGATGATTCTATGTCTTTTACTTTAAATCAGGTTTGTAATAATAAGTACTATTTTGTAAATAACTAATAATTCTTTTTGCCATAAAGTTGGTAAGCTAAGGACATTTTTATTTAATTTTAATTAGGTCACCAAGTGGATACAGGTTTTTGAGAGACCAAAAAATATTACCTTTGCCGTGTGTTAATACTATAAGAAAAAACCTTTTAGCTGTTAAAGTTGGTTGTGGATTTGATCCTAACTTTTTTAAATTGTTGAAAAAAAATTTTTCGAAGAAGTCTGATGGTCAAAAAGTTGGAATACTTTCTTTAGACGAAATTTTTTTAAGAGAAAGCATAAATGTTAATACCAGAACTTTAGCATATACTGGATTGGAAGATTTCGGAAATGAAATAAATCATAAAATTGCTAGTTCTGAAAAAGCAAACCATGGTTTAGTGCTGATGTGGCAAAGCCTGGCTTACAACTTTACTCAGCCTATAGCAGTATTTGCTTCCAAAGGTTCAGTCAAAGGTAACAATGAATTAATAAAAATAAATATTAATTGATATTATAATACATGATTTATTTTAATTTTATAGGTGCTGATCTGGCAAAATTAGTTACTAAATCTATATTAGTGTTAGAAAATATTGGTGGTAAAGTAGTTGGTTTAACAAATGATGGAGCTACAACAAATCGTACTATGTGGAAGTTACTGGGAATAAGTACTAATGAGGATGATTTTAAGAACTATTTTGAGAATCAATTTGACTCATCTAGAAAGATACTTGTATTTTCTGATCCACCTCATTTAATAAAAACAATACGTAATCGATTATTTGGAAAAAACCAATTAAGGGTATTTAAAATTTTAATTTAAATACAAGATTAAAGTACCATAGTAGTATACATTTGTATGTTCTGCGCACTTTTGACTGCGGTGATTTTAAAATTTTTAGGTGGATTTTCCCCCCTCAAACTTTTTTTTTCTCCGCTGTACCAGTAAAAAAAACTGATTTTCAAAAACCATAATGTATGTTCTGCGCACTTTTGACTGCGGAGATTGTAAAATTTTAAGGGGGATTTTTCCCCTCAAACTTTTTTTTTCTCCGCTGTACTAGTAAAAAACACTGATTCTCAAAAACCATAATGTTTTCTGCGCACTTTTGACTGCGGAGATTTTTAAAATTTAAGGTATAGTTTCCGCCTTTAACCAATTATTTTTTCCCCTGTTACACATAAAGTTTAAACAGTGTATACACACTTCAACACTATTTATTTCCCTTGTAAGTTAAACATTCAGGTTACACAATAATTTCTTTTTTTTTTTAATAAATTATAGATAAAAGTCGTTTTATTGAATTCATTTCAGTTCAGACAGTTCAGTTAATATTCAACCATCGTTCAATCAGGTTCTGTTAGTTTTAATCAAGTTTAATTCATTTAAGTTTTTTTTTTTTTTTTTTTATAAAAAATGAATTTTCAACAAATTACAACAGTTTTTGTTCACTTGTTTCGTTAGTACGAAACAATGCATATCCTACATATCCAGAATTCACTACATTTATATCAAGATTGAAAACATTCAATTTATTTCCGTTGACTTCATCTCAAGATAAATACTCATTAGCTGAAAGCGGTTTATATATATTCAGGGGAAAAAGATATTGTTGAATGTTTTTGCTGCGGTATTATATTGCATCGTTGGGAAAAAGAAGATAATCCATGGATTGAACATTCAAGATGGAATCCGAAATGTGTTTTTGTATTATTATCAAAAGAAATCAGTTTGTTGAAAATGTAGTAGAAAAATATGGTAAGATTATCGATATTTGTGATTGTGATTGTGGATCAAGGTCATATGATACTGTTGTTTAGTTCATTTAACTTCTATATTTCAATAAAAAAAATCTGAATTTAATAAACTTAATTAACTAAATGTGTTAATAACTTATTTAATACCTCGTGAACGTATAGCCTAGTGGATAACGCGTCTAATTTAAATTTAATATTTAATGATTTTTAAAAAATTTCAGGTTCTATCGAATTAGGTAGGTAAGTATAATAACTCTTTACTGTTTATCCAACTAGACACTATACGTTCACATTTTTTTTTATTTTTTTTTCTTTTGTAACCTTACATTTGTTTAGTATATAACATGTATGGATAAACAAAACTTGTTAGTTTGAGCTAAGCTGTCTAGTGATCATATTCATATTTCTAGAAAAAAAATACTGTTTACTGTTTTTTTTTATTTTATCAATATGAATCCATCAATCGTTGTATCAAAATCTGTGTTCGATATTCGTCCTTTTAGTAAGAAAAGTGTAACCGTTGGACTTTTAGTTAATAAGCAAATTTCAATTATTATATTATTAGAATGTAAATTAACTAAAAAAGTTGTAACGTTAGATCTTGATCAGTGGTGTAAGTTAATGTGCGAAAACAATTTTAATACAATTATCGAAAATTTGCATACTCGTTGTAAACGTGTTAAGATAGCTGATAATTTTTTCTACTCTGTTAATGTAAACCAATCAACTATAGTTTTATATTCTAATGATAATTATATAACATTATCTCATATTGATCTTCATCGTTTGAAACAATTACAACATTGTATTGACTTGTATATTGTTGAAAAACAGAAAAATTGGAATCATACCAAAAAACGTTTGATACAGCTTATACGTTAATTAAGTCTGACGTAAATGGGTTACCATCATCTTGTCAACGAAACGAATTTACAAATCAATATATTCAAAATTATGATTTCAGCTACAGCAATATACAAAGTGAAGATTGTTCATTTATGTACGAGTTATTACAATTTCATTTTAATTCATTGTCGAACATGATATTACAAGATTTAGTGATGTAATATAAAAAAAAGTTTCTTAATTTATTTTAATTTATCGTTCTTGTTAAAAAAAAAAAAAAAAATGTGAAATTAATACCACTTGCATACTTTTTTTTTTTTTTTATTTTTTTTTTTTTTATTTTAACCTATAAATGAATAATTATTATTTTTTTTTTATCTAAATAATAAAAAATAAATATAAATATAAAAATTTTTTTTTTATTAAATAAAATTAATCCAACACCATATCCTATTACATACATTTTATAAGTTTATTTTTTTTGGTTTGTGTCTGAGAAGCTTCTTGGCGGGATGTGGCATCGTTTTGTCGAAAACAGATTGAATGAGCGTCACCATTTCTTTGGCTGTAGTTAAATCATCTGCTGTCCTGTTAAAGATATTTTGAGTGAGCATTCAGCATGCTTCCATCTAAAAAAGTTAGATTAGGTTAAATTAAATTTTATTATAAATATTTCACTTTAGTTAAATATATATATATATATTATTATTATTATTATTACCTATCTTGCAGAGCAACATTAGCAATTTTAGCACATTTATAGTGCTATAGTCCAGTAATCTACAGCCGTATTGTCTACAGGTGTCTTAACCGTTAATGAACAATCATCCTTTTTTTATTCAAGGTGTTCTTTGCATCGGTTGGTATAGTTGGATCTGTTATTAAATCTAATATTTTGTCTGTATAACAAATAGCAGTGCTCTATAAAATAATATTAAATTATATTTTTTTTTTTTTTACTTTTTCGTAGTATGTCATAAATTTATATAACTCACCTTTTTCGTCTTTTTCGATACCGGTTTCTTCTCCGGTTTTACAGCTAACCTTTTCGATGTACCTTTTTTTGAGATGTTGTTGCAATATTATCCTATAATTAAAATAGACGATAAGCTGATGACGGTTTACAAAATCAATTTTTCATAAAATATTTAATAAAAAAAAAATGTCTTTTAATTAAAATAATTATGTATTATATTGTGATAAAAAAAGAAAAAAAAATGTTTTTTTTACTTACTTCGGAAAATACAACCGACTCTCCTCGTCATCGCTTTTAAATGAGTAGCAGGACATTTTTTCAAAATTAAATTAATTTTATTAAAAAAAGTCTAGATTGTAAAATCTGTTGAAGTATACTGAATATACTGTATCGATGAGTCTCTTATATATGTAACCACTTCTACTCCTCCTCTTAAGTCTAAAATAATCAGTTCAGCTAAAACACTAACTAGAATAAAATTTGAAAGGTACGTCTTTTCATATTCGAAAAAATAGAATGTAATAACAAGTGCGATTTGTATCTAAAAGAATGTAATTGACTTCTACATTTCTATGTCAGATTTGAAAGGTTATATAAAACTTAGCAAGGTACGTAAATTTAGCAAGGTAAGATTAAAATTAAATAATTGGTTTTAGTAAACATGAAATAGAAACGTACGTATATTTTGGAGACTACGCCGTCCAAATAGTTTAATATAAAAGCGGTTGTGGTAGTATTAAGAATTAGACATACAGCTAGTTCAGTAGAAACACTATGTAGAAATCCGGCATATTACATTAGTTGGTTAGATTTAGAATAATGAATATTAATATATTAAATAATTGGATTACGAACATAGTTTTAATAATCGTTTATATATATATATATATATATATATATATATTTTAAAGATTAAAAAATATGTATTTAAATAATTGGTTATAGTAAAATATGAAATAGAAACGTATAGTCGAATTTCCTGTTTACCATGACACGTACGTATATTTTTGGGGACTACTCCCAAATAGTTTAATATAAAATGGGTTGTGGTAGTATTAAGAATTAGACAAAGTTAAGCTTCACTCACGCATAGACCGATGACATTGTTCTATACTTAACAATACATCGAGCTTGCTTTTATTATATTCAGTGAATAAATAACTTTAAATTCAAACTTCTTACACATACGACAAAGTGGACTTCGTCGTTAAATCGTGCTGAACCATCTTCACCAAGACCGTTCACTACAACTAGAAGCCAGTATATTTTTTTTTCAAGCATCTCCACGCTAACAGAAATGTAAGTACTATTACTTTACTACTATTAACTAGCTTTAAATTAAATATTTACTATTATAATTTTCCACTATAAAAAATGATTCCATTTAATAATGGTATTTTACATAATTTACACCACAAATAGGTTCATTTAAATACATATGTAATTTGTATCAAAAATATAACATGTATTTGCGTTATATAAATAAATTAATTTTATTTTTTTTTTTTTTTTTTACACCACGTTAAAAAAAACGAAATGAAATATGTAATTTGTACCAGCCCTAAAATTTAGTATAGTACGAAACATTTTGAATAGTTCAAAAAGATTAGTGTGTAGTACAACATTTAAAAGTATGTCATTTATTATAATAATAATAATATGTTTAATTTTATATCTTCACATTTTTTTTTTCCAAACCACATATACACAGATACATCGTAAACAATATTTTGTGTTGTTACGTCTTATACACTTAATTTTAGTTATTATTATTTTTTTGTTATAATTAGCTTAGTTATAGTAAATGTACGGTATGTACACGGAATATATTCTGTGGTATATATATATATATAAACAAAAAATAGTTACTAGCTTTTTCTTTCAGAGTTAAGTTGATATAAATAATTATAAATTATGTTTTATTTTTTTAAAAAAAAAAATAGTATAATATACTTAACAAGAATTTACTTATTTAATATATATAATATATATATTATATATATATATATATATTATATTTATATATATATATAGAGTTAGTTTTACTTATTTATAATTAAAGTATGATTGATTTATATATTTTATGAATTATTGCTAAACAAAAATTTACTTATTTAAATATAATAGAGTTTGTTTTACATGTTTGTTAATGAAAAAAGTAATAGACGTATACGTTATCGTTCCACGATTTTGAATAATCAACTAGAAGATTTAATAAATAAATTTGTTTAAATAAATCTATTTTTTTTTAACCTGATTTATATTATTTCTTAATCTATTTTCCATTTTTTCTTTTTTTTATACACCTACTTATATAGAGTATTATTACTTTGTTCATAATAGCTTTTCCAAAACATAAAAAAAAAAAAAATGTTTTTTTTTAGAAAATGGATTTACTTAACCATATCTTAATTGAAATTCATCGATTGGATGAAGAAATCGATGATAATGATGAGAAGGAAGTACAAAGTAAACATGAACAAAGAAAAACTATAATTTTAATCAAAAGAAAAATTAAAATATTAAGATATGAAAATATACTTAGCTAAAACACTTTTACAAGATATAAAAAAAATAAAAATCTTAAAAGAGAATATAATAAATTTGAGAAATGAAATATTACTTGTTAATAAATATTATGATTTGTATGGTTATGTTAGATTTCGAAAACAGACGTTAGCTTATCATCTGCATAGCGATTATTGTACATTATTGGATGATCTAAATTTATTAACAGAATCTTTTTGTTTGAATCTAAAATGATTTTTTTTTTAAAAAAAACTAAGTACTCATTGTTTATTTAAGAATTTTATTATTATTATTTTTTTTTAAAATGTAAAACAAAAAAAAAACATACATTTATATATATATATATATAAATTAATGTGTTTTTTTATTATTTCAGTCTCATTATGAACAGAAATATAACAAAAAAACAGCGTATGAACACGATTGGAAGTGGACTTATTGAAATAGAAAGATTTAGAAAAGGTTCAAAAACTTTCATAATTAAGAACTGTGAAAATTATATAGATTACAATTATTTTTTAACTATATTTTACATGAGTTAATTTTAAAGTTAAGACAATCGTGTATTAAAACGTCGATCAAATTTAATTTACACGTTGACGCTACTTACACACGTCCTATAACACATGATAAACAAGATGTGGCTTTTAAAACTTCGAATGTTTTAGCATGTAATTCATCCGATTTCGCTAGTTTGTTAAACACAAAGTTTGATAAAATATTAGCTGAAGAATCTGAATTTATTGCTAAAGGTTCAGGATGGACACTTGTTTCAAAAGATGGGTTACAGTTGAGAATCAATTTAGTAAATCCATTAAAAGGAGGTGCATATTTAGATTTACCTAAATTTATACGAGAAAAAAGGCTATTATAAACGTTAAAAATAAGTATAAATACTGTTTTAAATATTCTATACTAACCAAATATGATAAGCGTTCTAATAAATCACGATTTAACCAAAATATTTTGATTTTCTTGAAAAAAAGAGTGGGTTAGATTTTAAATGTATTGATTTCCCAACACCAATAAATCAAATTAAAAAATTTGAACGTTTAAATTGTTTCAGTTAATGTTTATAGTTTAAATAATAAAGGTACTATTTTCCCTCTATTTATAAATAATAAAGAAGAAAAAAATCATTTTGATCTATTTTTGTCAATAATCATATAACATCACATTATTGTTATATTAAAGATTTTTCAAGATTTATTAGAAGTCAGAAAACTAAAAATTGTTCTAAATTAATTATTTGTAGAGGTGTTTTTACAACTTTTGAAATAAACCATTAAAAGTAAACTTTGGGGTGAAACAGGATTAACTGAACATAAAAAAATGTGTAGTAAGAATAAATTAGGAAGACCGATAATGTTTGAAGAAGGAAAGAAAATAAATTCATATTTTTTAAAAGTTATAAAAAAACTTCTAGAATACCATTTGTTATTTATGCTGACTTTGAATGTAATTTAAAACCTAAACAGACAAATGAATTCACTAAAACTAGTAAAACTTATATCACACATTTACATGAAATTATGAGTTATGCATTTTATGTAAAAGTTGACTATAATATTATCACAGAAAAGTTAATGCAACAGTTTAAAAATCCAACAAACATAATAATTTATAGAGGTATTGATGCGGCAAAAAATTTTATGGAAAATATGATTGATATTTCAAAAAAATAAATGAATTTATCAAATTAATGTACCAATGATTACGTTGACTGAAAAGGAGGAAAAAGAATTTCAAATAGCAAAGGTTTGTAAAATATGTTGATTATCTTTTGAAGAAAATGAATTATATAAGTTAGAGATCACTGTCATATTACTGGTAAATATAGACAATGTATTTGTTTTAATGTAATTTTGAAATAACCAACCCATCATTTGTTCCAATTTTTTTTCATAACTTATCATACGATAGTCACTTATAATTCGAGAACTTGGTTTTGATGATAAGAATATACATGTTATTCCAAGTTCTGTAGAAAAATATATATCTTTTAGTAAAGAGGTTGCTCCGAGATTTAGTATAAAATTCGTTGATACATTCCGTTTTATGGCCTCCTCATTAAGCGAGCTTGCAAAAAATTTACTTGAAGATAAATCAAGGTTAAAGAAACTTGCAATTTTAGATGTCTCGAAAACATTTATGTATGATTTTCATTTTAATGTAATGAAAAATAAATATAATAATAAAATACGATTATTGTACTCGGATACAGATTCTTTGATATATAATATTCGAACATTTAATTTTTTTGATGATATTAGATATGATTTATTTCCGTATTTTGATACATCAAACTATCCAAAAGATCATTATTGTTTTAGCGAAAATCATAAAAATCAACCTGGTTATTTTAAAGATGAAATGGAGGAAAAATTTTAAAAGAATTTGTTTCATTAAGACCGAAATTATATGCTTACAAGACTGAAAACAACGATGAGGTTAAAAAAGCTAAAGGTGTAAAAAAATATGTAATTAATCACATATGTATTTTAAAAATTATATAGAAGTATTAAATGCGTACATAACCATATCTCTCTTGATAATAAACAAACTTGTAGAAACATGAATTTTATTTAATCGAATAAACATGTTCATTCTAAAACAATGAATAAGCTTGTACTAAGTGGTAACGATGATAAACGTTTTATAACAAACGATGGGATTAATTCACTAGCATACGAACATTATAAATTAAAAAAATAATTATTCTAATATTCACTATGTTTAAGAAAATCGATATTAAGTATTTCTAAAAATTTAAATTATTATCATCAGTAGGTGTTTTTTCCACGCTATCTAGTGATAATAATTATTTCTAAATTAAATTATTATCATCAGTAGGTGTTTTTTCCACGCTATCTAGTGATAATAATTATTTCTAAAAATTTAAATTATTATCATAGTAGGTGTCGTTCAAAGTGAAAGGAAAACATTATATGAATAACTAAAATAATTTAATTTAATACTGTTTTTTTTATTTTTATAAAAAGGTAAAATATATATAAAAAAAAAAATTATTTAATAATATCTTTCGATAATATCCATGAATTATGACTGGAATCAAAACCCATCCATTTAACAAGCATTTTATCTTTAACTTTTTTTATAATACGTTCAATTAGAAATGTGTTCGGAAAATCAGTCAATTTAATTTCTTGCTCATAAAAACCACCTAGAATTATATTGTTTGATCCATCCTTTAGCTGATAAGTTATTGGTTCTGTGTGTAAAACTTTTGAAACTGTGAAAATTTCTGTTGTCCAATTCGGTGTATATCCTTTACTAAATATATGCTTATATTTTGATATTCTTACTTTATCATTAATTTTAAATTTTGGTTTATATAATGTTTTATTTGTTTGTATATTTGATTTGATTTTACTTGTATTTATTCTAGCTTCATATGGTGTACATTTAATGATCTATGTTTTGTATGATTATAATTATAAATAATTTTTGATATTTTGTTATACCAATTCCATGTACCTGTTGCAGTAAAATGTTTGTATATATTATTTTTTAGAGTTTGTGTAACATGTTCTCTCAATTGAACACTTGATAACGCTATACGTACTATAATGTCTAATTTTATTTTTTTTCATTAACTGTTGAAATTGATTATTATAAAATTCTGTACCATTATCTGTTTGTAATAATTTTGGATTAGCTTGTTTTAATATATTAAACATACCTTTTGTACATTCTTTTCCTGTTTTATTTTTCAATGATTCTACCCATACATATTTCGTGTATGTATCTATAACAACTAAAATATACTTAAAACCAAGATTTTGTTTAGAATGAGATTGCATATCCATTAAATCAGCTTGCCAAAGGTCATCTTTAAATCGTGTTATTATACTACGTCTTGGAAATACTTTTCTTGCAGGTCGATGTAGCTCATTAGCTAACCCTCTAATGTAGACATTAAACTATAATATTCCTCTCACGTAATTCTTCTATAATAGATATGATTTCATTATTTACACCAGTATTACCAGCATTTTGGGACGATGTTAAAAGATTTAATCTAACAACTAATTCATTTGGATCATCATAATACACTAATTGTGTATGAGGTATTACATCTTTATATAAACCAGATCCTTTCTTAACTGACGGTGATAAACTAAAGTTAAATAGCTGATCAGGTTCTTCAAATTTAGAATTAATCACTGAAGAAGAAAAATCAAATGGTTCATTTGATATGGCTGTATCATTAATAATGTTTCTTCGTTTTGCGCCTGAGCTAGATAAAAAGTTATCAAATTCTTTTAATTTTAATTGAGAAGGAGTTTTAACTTTTGTGTTATTTATTTTCAATACTTCCTCATTTAATTGTTTTTCATCAATTTTCATTCGATCATATAGAGGTTTTACAACGTTCATCCATTTGAAATATCTTGAGGTTTTAGGTTTCCCATCTGCCTTTAAATAAACTTTACTTGTTTTTAGAATATTATAATATGATTCCATATCTTCTATCGTCATATTTTTTGGTACTTTCTCACATAATAAAGACCAAAGTCCTTTAGTCCAAGGGTAGTAATTATCAAGCAAGCGTAAGTTACCATGATCGAAAGTGACAGGAATATCTGATATTTTAAGTTGATCATTAACCGAATCATAATGCATGCCATACGATTTATCATACCGTTGTAATTTAGGATTAGAAATTAAAAAATTATCGAACGATGAATTTGATTCGTTTTCGTTATCTTCATCACTAGTGATCAAGGTATTTTTTTTTATAGTAGTGTCAGAAATAAATGAAGTGTTTTTTTCTGGAATTGAAGTCAATGGTTTGAGTAGGTATAAATGTTGTTTCGCGAAAATAGTTATCAGAATCTATAACACCACGCTTCATGTTCATTATTTTACGTTTGATATTTTTTTTTGATAATATCAAATTTTTTAACAAAACTTTATCTTTATTCATTGAAAATAATGAACTTAATATATCTGTTTCCTTCAACTAAAGATAATACTATGTAGATTTTGTCTATATTACAACTATATTTATATACTTATTTTTTTTTAATAAAAGTATGAAAACCACATCTATACCTACCTTCATTCATTTCACGTGTTTTATCAATAACCATAAATCCGTAATCACTATGATTCCAGCAGAAATGAGAAATTTTCCAAACTTCTGAGAAATCCATATCTGCTGATGAATGATCATTGAATATATGTTTTAAATTTGTATCATCCTGTTTTAGAATTATTAATAAATTTGAATTATCTCTTACCAGTTGCTTCGGAATTTTAGAATATGTTTGTGCTAAATAGAATACAGAGCTAGCACCTGAATGTCTACACATTCCGAAATATTCTCTTATTATCGACTGCGGACCACATAAAACATCATCGAAAATTATTACAGAATTATTTTTAGTTAAATTCGGTTTTATAACTTTATCAGCGTCTGAAAATATAAAAATGTTAGCACCTTTTATATCATCTATTATTTTTTTTAATAAAACATATTTTTCTTGATTAGAAGTTTAGAGTATAAAGAGTATAAATACATATTTTCAAATCTTATTCCGTTTTCATGAGTGATTAGATTATACATTATATTTGTTTTACCTGAACCACTAGGACCGACTATAATAGCACGTATAGTATCAGGTAATAACGGTCCATGTCTTGACGTTTTTTTTATTATTTGAGTATCAACGTTCGAAATATCTAATTTATCTTTCTGTTCAATCAAATCCATTTTTTTTTCTTATAAATACTCTGGATCTTTTAAATTTATAACCAGTGAAAGATAGTGTGCTCAACCTGTAAGTAGAAATCAGATAAGACTGGTGAAGGTTTTATAAACTTCTTTATAAATACTGAAATAAAGTATGATGAAGGTTAAACAGAAAATAGGTATGAGTTATAAAGGTAAACATAAAAGTAATAAAAAAATAAAAAAGAGAACACTAGCTGCAAAAAAAGGAAAGGTTAAGAAAAATCCTAATGGTAAAAGATTGATTTTAACACCAGGTCAGACAGGAGGTGCGATTCCTCTAATTCCTATTTTCGCAGGGTTATCAGCTCTCGGTAGTTTAATGTCTGGGAGTGCTAGTGATTATAATGCAATTCAAAATTCGAAAAAAAAAGAAAGGTAGCGGATTGAATTTAATCAATAATGGATCAAGGAAAAAAACTGATAAAAACGTTACCTGACAGACCACTCACATCTAGAGACATTATAAAATACATTGCAAAGTTTAATATCAATCATTTCCGAGGAGTCTTTTCACGAGATGACTTACCTAAAAAACCACGAACAATTGAATGTGGTATATTAAACTTAGACGTATCTTCAGGTGATGGAAGTCATTGGGTAGCGTTTTACAAAATTAAAGATAAGGTTGTATATTTTGATAGCTTCGGTGATTTACCTCCACCAATTGAATTACAAAACTATTTCAAAGAAACACGATTATATATAACTATTCAAATTATCAAGATTTTAATTCATTTAATTGTGGACATATATGTCTTGAATTTTTACAATGTATGAATCAATTACATTAAGTTTAACTGGTAATACAACTACATTATCTGTACATTATTTTCCAGCAATTGATGTGTACGATGACTCGGAAATTGCTTTGTTAAATTTACAAAATATAATACATTTCCAAACATAAATGAAACTAATAACCAGTTTGAAATACATTTAGAAAACCCCGATCGTTTACTAAATAATAATAAATTTCCAACCTGTTATATCACACTGAAAAAGGGGTGTTACGGTATTAAGGATATTAAAAATCAAATTTTAACGCAAATAGATGACTTTTATAATGTTAACGAATACATTGGAATAAAACTAACAGAGAAAATAACTTTTGATATCGGGATTGATCAAGTAGATTTTAAGACAACCATATTCAGTAATGCAACAATACGTTTTAACGTAGCAAACAGTATAGGACTTTTATTGGGATCTGAAAAAAAAATTATGAACCACACTTGCAAAACATTGATGGTCATCGTTCAAAGAAAGTGGTAAATTTAAACAGTGTTAATTCAATAAAAGTAATGTGCAATATAGCTCAAGGTTCATTCAACAACCACATGCCAAGTCATTCAATTCATGAGTTTTCTCCTACTGAGAACATAGGGGCGAAGCTGATTCAATCTCCAACTAACCTAATATATTATAAATTAAATAAAACAAATATCGATTTAATAACTATACAATTCGTTGATCAAGATCATAATCCGATAAACAATTTAGGTGAAAAATTAGTAATCAATCTACATATTAACGTTACGGATCTTAAGATGGGATTAAATTTAATATAAGCCCATTACAAAAATAAATCTTGCTAGTCATATAACTAAAGCGTTACCGGTAACATCGAATAAAGTAAAAAAAATAACAACGAAAAATAAAACAATTTTAAAGGCTTTAGGTTATAAATTAAAGCAGAATGCCAGAAAGTGATATTTTAGATATAAGTTCACCGTTTGAAACCGATTCTAAAATTACGAAAATCGAATATCATTCATATACACCGTATACAACTTCATTTAATAATAATGATGAAATACGTATATCAATCCAACAAACAGATGTTTATCCGTATCTGAATGAAAGCTTTATATATTTAGAAGGTGAAGTATCAGATGCTGGAAAAGTAAAACTTACTAATAACGGTTTTTCCTATCTCTTTGAACAAATACGACTTGAAATCAATGGAATAGAAGTAGATAGTACACGTGTACTTGGTATTACCAGTTCGTTAAAAGGTTATCTATCAGGTACACCTGATAATTATAATTGTTATGAAAATGCTGGTTGGATATTTAAAAATAGTTCAAACCCAGCAAATAGTAATGGAGAATTTAGTGCATGCATTCCGTTAAAATATTGGTTAGGTCTATTTGAAGACTTTAAAAAGATATTAGTTAATTCTAGATTAGAACTAATATTAACTCGAAGTCATAGCGATTTAAACGCTCTAAAAGTAATTACTAGTGGAAGTACAAATTCTGGAAAAGTTGTTTTGAAAAAAATAGTTTGGAAGGTTCCACATATTACTGTTGATGATGAAGAAAGGTTAAAATTATTAAAACTTATTGAAAAAGAAAAAAGTTTGTTTATCCCGTTCAGGTCTTTTGAAACTTTTGAATATCCTGAACTCGGAACCACAAAAAAAGTAGTGTGGAACTTGAAGACAGCATCAAAATTAGAAAAACCACGATTTATCATAATTGGATTACAAAAAGGAAGTAAAAATTCGTTAGAAAAAGATTGTAGTATATTTGATCACTGTAATATAACAAACGTTAAAGTATTTCTTAACTCAATAGCTTATCCATATGATAATTTGAATTTAGATTTTACGAAAAATAATTTCACCTTATTATATGATATGTACACATCGTTTCAAGAATCGTACTATGAAAAAGTATTCGGAACCCGATATTAAGCCCATCTACATTTCTAACGCAAGCTCCATTATTGTTATCGATACGTCAAAACAGAATGATTCAGCTACAGCTTCATCAGTAGATGTTCAATTAGAAATTGAAGCATCAGAATCTCTTTCAGGTGTAACTGCTTATTGTTTATTAATTCATGATCACATTGTAGAATATGTACCTTTTACTAGGGAGTAAGAAAACTAGTTTAAAAAAAATTAAAATTAATTTAGAATAATGAGACAATACATATAAATATATTTTTTTTATTTTGAACCAAAACGTATTATTTTTTATTTTTTAAAAAAACATGACTAAAAATATAATTATGAAGTGTGTATATACACTGCTTAAACTTTATGTGTAACATAGAAAAAAATTTATTGGTTGTAGCGGAATACTCCGTCTGTGTTACACGGGAAATAAATAGTGTATACACTGTTTAAACTTTATGTGTAACAGGGGAAAATAATTGGTTTTAAATTTTTTTAAATCAGTGTTTTTTACTAGTACAGCGGAGAAAAAAAAAGTTGAGGGGAAAAATCCCCCTTAAAATTTTACAATCTCCGCAGTCAAAAGTGCGCAGAACATACATTATGGTTTTTGAAAATCAGTGTTTTTTTATTGGTACGGCGGAGAAAAAAAAGTTTGAGGGGGAAAATCCACCTAAAAATTTTAAAATCACCGCAGTCTGGTAGAGCGGAGAAAAAAAAAGTTTGAGGGGAAAAATCCCCCTTAAAAATTTGCAATCTCCGCAGTCAAAAGTGCGCAGAACATACAAATGTATACTACTTACCATCTAGTATCTTTAATCATATCACAATTAAATTTATTTATATATTTCAGGTACATCCATCAAAACCATTCATTAAGTGGGATCATTATTATAAAGTGTATAAGTATGAAGAAAATTCTTTAACAAAAGTCTGTCCTAAACTAACTAAACACCATTTTGAATTCAATAACTTATTAAAAATTGAAGTTAAATATGCTGTTCAGGTAAGTACCTGAATGTACTATTCATACCTACTAGTACCTACAGAACAAATATTGCTTAATATTAAATTAATGTTTTCTTAAATTAAATAATAATTATTAATTTATATTGAAAGAATATACAAATAAAACATATGTGACAACTGACATTGTGTGTAAAAGTAGGTATCTACTAAATAATAATTTTTATGATCACTTATAATATTTTTGGGATGAAATAATTTAAAATGATTTATGATTAATTTTAGTTATTTAGTGCGTCTATGGCTGCAGGAATTCAGTTATATAAAAATAAAAACTATTTAGGATTTGAAAAATTGTGAAGAAATTATCAAATTTACTTTAATAATAAATAGTTTGTTTGATGTCTTGAACAGAAAATTCCCTGCTGAAGGAGTTAAAAAAAATTCTGAAGACATAGAGGTTTTCTATGTGTATTTGTGTTGTTGTTTGAATGCATTGTTAACTGCATGCTTGTGTTTTTGTGAAATATTGTTTTATTTATTTACTTTGTTTTAATATTAATAAATTATAAAAACTTTATGAACATTTTCATAGCAGATCTAGATAGATCCTACAAAGTATTAAATAACTACTTAAATGTATATTCATATTTGCTCTTGTAATGTTGATGTTTTGATTTTTTAAATCATGCAGCGGACTGTATAGAATGTGATGTTTTTATATTTCATATTATTAACAATTTAATAAACATAATACAATAACAAAATATAAAACTCACAGCACACTACTGTGCGCGTTCATGTGGTTACACTAACTGACAAAAAAAACAATCAAGAATATAATAATAATACTAATATAAGCAAAGAAAACATACATGGTTTTGATAATAATGTAATTACATAATGAGGTTATTGAGATAATATATTTTAATTAATCACCTGCCGTATTTACTAAACAATATTTATTGTAGTACTTTTGAAATAATATATTAATTGTATTAGTTTTGTGTTTTAACATATTGTAAGGTAATTATAATTTACAACAGCTAATTTTAATACATTTTAAAATTCATTCATCACTTATAGAATCACCTAGTTTTAACAGTACAGTTTACTATTTATCAGGGTACTAAATCTTATTTAATTTTAAACTAGAATTTATAATGTTTATAGATTGTATAATATTTTATTTTATAATTTCCAGATATGTAACTAGAAAACTCTTAAAAAAAACTAAATGTGAATTATGTATAGCTGGTTTAAAAAAATTTAGTAGTAGTTCATCTCCAGAAGCAGAACTTGTTAATTTAAAGTCTAAAGGGTTGTGCGGGCCGGTGGTGCGTATATTTATAATACGCGCGCCCGGTCACCGAAATACTTCGCACGCCGAACGCACACACCGATCGACTTGTGTACGTGTGTATATGTGTATAGCAACTCAAAGGAAGTGGACGGGGTCGCCGAGCAAGACCAGAGAGTGCTAGTGTGTGATGGATGTGTAGCTGTGTATATGTGTGTGGTGTGTGGACTTAAAACTAAAATAAAGGGTAACACGGTGTTTGGTAACTACAGGTTGCTGTATAATACAAATAATTCAAAAAAAAACACAATATAATAAATAAATCACAGCAACCCAAAAGGTTTAATAATAATAAAATCACGGCCCTTGTGGCTGAATGAAATAATACAATAATTTAGCCCTTCTGGCTCAACAAAATACAATAATATTATATGGCCCTTTTGGCCCAACAATTAAAAATATATATATAAATAATTAATGAATAATAATAATAATAATAATAAAAAGAACTCACAATTTGGTGGAGCGCAGTCTGGCCAGCTGGTCCTAGCTATAATAATTTCACACACACACGGATACAAATAATTTAAATAATACACGCAAAATAAATAATACACAAAAAAGAAAAAAAGTATAAATTAATTAATAAATGGATACGGCGATTAGCGCCTTTATAAACCAATATAAGAATATAATAATTTAATAATTTAATATAATGCAAAACAAAATCTCACCGATTAGCGGAAACGATTTTGCAAATATAATATTAACCGTGGCGATTAGCGCCTGCACGAATACAATATGTATAAAAAGATGTGGCGATTTGCGCACACACGGGATACACTTAGGCATATAATAAAAAAACAGTGGCGATTCGCGCTCACAAAATAATATAACACGATAATAAATGTGGCGATTCGCGCCCACGACTTTTATTTTGCTCAAAACAAAAACGAGACTCACACGGCGATAATATGCGTTTTTGCGTAAACGCTGGAGAGAGACTAAAACAATTATAATAATATTAAATGGACGATACCGCGATCGAGTAATTACCATAATAGGTTATATAATAATTCGCAATCAACAAGACAATATTATAATAATTAACAAAACAAAGATAACATGCATATAATAGAAAAAATGAACATAAATATAACGGACAGCCGTGGCGTGCGAGTGTTTGTGTGTGTGTGTGTGTGTGTGTGTGTGTGTCGATCGGCGGCAGCGGCGCAAACATTCTCCCCCCCTTGACAAATTGAAATTTTCAAGGGTCCTCTTTTTCATACACTGGTAATCGACAGAGCTTTGCAACTGGCCGGCGAACCTCAGCCTTGTTGGCAGTGCGTATCGTTGCAACTCGTATTATTCCGTCATTCCCTGGATGTGTCTTGATTACGCGAGCTAGTTTCCATTTAGCTGGTGGCATATTTTCATCTTTTACAATGACTATATCATCTACTTGCAACGCCTTACTATTGCTGGTCCACTTGCCTCGAATCTGTAGTTGTGGAAGATATTCGGTCTGCCATCTTTTCCAAAAGCATTGCATAAGGTATTGAACATAGCGCCACCGTCGTAGACAATTTGATTCTTCATTAGTTAAGTCTGGCTCTGGATGCATAGCCATAGGCCCTCCTACTAGAAAATGGGCCGGGGTGAGTGCTTGAAAATCACTTGGATCGCTGCTCATTGGAGTTAGAGGACGAGAATTAAGGCACGCCTCGATTTGACATAATAATGTTTGTAGCTCACTGAAGGTCAGTAATGCGTCTTGAGCACTCGTGCCAAATGGTATTTAGTACTTTTGACGGCGCTTTCCCAAAGCCCTCCGAAATGTGGCGCAGAAGGGGGATGAATTTCCAGGAAACACCCTCCTCAACAGAGTCGACTTCTAAGTGTGAGTGTTTGTGTGTGTGTGTGTGGTGTGTGTGTGTGTGTGTCGATCGGCGGCAGCGGCGCAAACATTCTCCCCCCCTTGACAATTGAAATTTTCAAGGGTCCTCTTTTTCATACACTGGTAATCGACAGAGCTTTGCAACTGGCCGGCGAACCTCAGCCTTGTTGGCAGTGCGTATCGTTGCAACTCGTATTATTCCGTCATTCCCTGGATGTGTCTTGATTACGCGAGCTAGTTTCCATTTAGCTGGTGGCATATTTTCATCTTTTACAATGACTATATCATCTACTTGCAACGCCTTACTATTGCTGGTCCACTTGCCTCGAATCTGTAGTTGTGGAAGATATTCGGTCTGCCATCTTTTCCAAAAGCATTGCATAAGGTATTGAACATAGCGCCACCGTCGTAGACAATTTGATTCTTCATTAGTTAAGTCTGGCTCTGGATGCATAGCCATAGGCCCTCCTACTAGAAAATGGGCCGGGGTGAGTGCTTGAAAATCACTTGGATCGCTGCTCATTGGAGTTAGAGGACGAGAATTAAGGCACGCCTCGATTTGACATAATAATGTTTGTAGCTCACTGAAGGTCAGTAATGCGTCCTTGAGCACTCGTGCCAAATGGTATTTAGTACTTTTGACGGCGCTTTCCCAAAGCCCTCCGAAATGTGGCGCAGAAGGGGGATTGAATTTCCAGGAAACACCCTCCTCAACAGAGTCGACTTCTAAGTGTGAGTGTTTGTGTGTGTGTGTGTGTGTGTGTGTGTATGTGTGTCGATCGGCGGCAGCGGCGCAAACAAGGGTATTTAACACATCCTAATCAAAATTTATTTTTCATTCTGAGAAATTTAGAGTTAAGCTTTGTGAAATATGCTTACTCTAGTGATGTGTTTAATGAAACATTGTCAGATTTTTTAAGTACAAATAATACTTTGACATTTGAATGTAATGTGCATCAAACTGATTTGCTCACAGATTTATGTAGCACATTTGTCATAATGAAAATGAGACAGTATACATAATATATTAAAAACCAAATGAATAAAAAACTAAATAAAACTAAAAAAAAAAATATAAAAACTCGTAGGTAGTTAATTAAAATTATAATTTATACTGAAGTGACACTAAATATACTATACTTTATTTAATCATTAAAACTAGGTATGTTATTATTTATTAAAATATAAAAATTATGTAGTATTATAATTTATAAGATACAAATTTATAATTTGTTTTTCTATGTGTTTTATAACATAAATTCGTAATACGATTAAAAAGTATAATATATTATTAATTATCATTCAGATTTGTGGTTCAATAATTAAACGCTTGGAGCGCCAATGTTCGATTCTTCTAGCCGTTATGATAACAAGGAAACTTGGAGAGTCACATTATCATTCGTTGGGCAACCATACTATCTATAATCGTGGTTACTAGGTATCAAGGTTAATATAAATAGAAGGTTCGCTTATTCGCACTGGTATGCTGTGATTGGTTTAATTGCTTGTGACGTCAAAATAGTACACATATTTTAATTTTATTTACTCTATTACACAAAACTACGGTAGTAAGTACGGCACAAAAATTGAAAGATTTAAGTTCAAATAACAATAACATAACTTTTAATTTAATTCTCATTAAGTTATTCACTTAAAAAAATATTAGATTATTTTTATTACTTTTTCATTAATTTTCTGAATATTATATATATACAATGTGTACAATATAATATTAATAAACTATACAGCTAATATAAAATAGTGAATTTGAGCATTGGTAAGTAAAAATTTACTATAGTATATCAACAAACTTAACCAAAATAAAAAAAATAATATAATAGAATAGTTATACAAATTTAACCTTATAAACAGTAATCATAAGAGTATAAGACTATGTAGCTAATGACTGTTGAATGTTGATGCCGAGTTGTAATTATAAAAATCAATTAAAAAAAAAAATTAACCAATTGTTTAAAATACCACACACAATAAAACATAAAAAAAATATTACCTACCAAAATAAACTTATTTATTCAGGTATGGGTACTTATTCATATACATTATACAAATATTAAGACAAGAAATGTTAATTAAATTATCATTTTTTTCATTTTTTTACTATTTTTATATTTTTCAATGTCTGTATTGTAATTTTTTCTTTTTATTAATTTATTTAATTTATCTTCTTTAATTTTTAAATTTAAATATTTTATACGTATAAATACCCTTTGTAAAATGTATGCTTTTATTATTTTTTGAGGAAAAGCTTTTTATTTTTTCATTATTTTGTCAGTTAGTATTTTAGAAATATTTGGACTAGGTATTACTTAAGTTTTCTTTTCCGTTGTAGATATTAAATTCAGTTTCAATCAATTTTACCACTTGTATCCATTCATCAGAAGGAGTAGTCAAGCCTCCAAATGATAAATGATCTAACCAACTAGGAAGAGTATATTTATGTTCTTCATTTGCTTTTGTCATGGAACTTAATCCCAGAAATTCATTTTTGAACTTTCTAGCTATCCATCCAGCTACATATTGAAAACCATCTTCTTCAGCAGTATTAGTTTGTGGATTAACAGCTGTATTTTCTTGAACCAAAAGAGTGGATGTTGATGTTGAAGAATTAAATATTTCTTTGACGCTTTCAACTTCTGATACTCTATTATAATCAGTATTGTCTTGTATGAACTGTTAAATATAAATCAAATAACTGCACGTTTATACTAAGTTTCTATAGTCTATCTATAACCGTCGCAATATCGCTGTAAAGCACTGATACTCGACCTTTGTCTATTAACCCGTCATCGGTATCGGTGTTAGCGTTTCGCTAACATTAAACTTATTTTAGGAACCACTTGTTCAAATAAAAATAGATTATTTTGAAACTCCACATACCTCTTATCTAAATAATAATAAACTATAATAACAACAAAAACAATACAAAAACATATTTATGTGGATATTATGACTGGTAAAAGTACGCAGTACCGATTATGTTAGCGTCCTGCTCGCACGATACTAACCGTGTTATAATTTTTTGAATTTTATTTTATTTTTTTAATACTTTAAAATAATGGACAAAAATTGTGAAAAAGTGTGTGCGTGGTTAAGTGAGGTTGAGGATGATTACGCGTTATTTGATTCCGATGATACCGATGCCGATTCTGACTTTTGTATTGAAAATGTGGAAAGTGATAGTGATGAAAGCACCGATCAAACTACATCAAATGTACGTCGTCGATCACCTTCTCTTTCAGGTGAAAATATTACTATAATTTCCGAACCAGAGTTTTTCTTAGGAAAGATAAAATAACTAAATGGTATAAAAATAATCCCCCTTCTAACGTCCGTACTCGTCGTCATAATATTGTTTTGCATTTGCCGGAGTGAAAAGAATCGCTAGAGATGCCAAATCAGTCTTGGATTGCTGGAAGTTATTTTTTCCTGATACTGTAGTTATAGATATAGTTGAGTGTACTAATAAATATTTAGCGAAAATCCGTGCAAATTATCAAAATAATAAGGATGTGCGTGATACTACGAAAGAAGAAATAGATGCCCTTTTAGGATTATTGTACTTGGCTGGGTATTTGCGTAGCAATCATTTGAACCTACACGATTTGTGGAGTACTGACGGTTTTGCTCCTGAATATTTCCGGGCAGTCATGTCAGAAAAACGTTTTTCCTTATTACTTCGAGCTGTTAGATTTGATGATATTGAAACAAGGAACGTTAGAAGAGCAATAGACAAGCTAGCACTTATTCGTACAGTTTTCGATGATTTTGTTCGGCGATGTAAAGAAAATTATACTGTAGGAGAGAATTGCACTATAGATGAGATGCTAGAAGGGTTTCGAGGGCGTTGCAGTTTTCGACAATATATACCAAATAAGCCAAATAAATACGGTATCAAAATTCAAGCACTCGTTGATTCTCGTACATTTTATACGTCTAATATGGAGGTTTACGTAGGAACTCAGCCGGATGGCCCTTTCAAATCTGACAATTCTCCGTCAAGTATTGTAAAACGACTAATATCGCCGATATCAAAAACTGGCCGCAATATTACTATGGACAATTGGTACAATTCAATTCCATTGGCTCATGAGTTACTAAAAAATCATAATCTCACTGTAGTGGGCACTTTGAGGAAAAACAAAAGGGAAATTCCTCCGGTTTTTTTAGAAACTAAAAAAAGAGAGGTAAATTCGACTTTGTTTGGATATGGAAAAGACCTTTTACTTACATCTTATACTCCAAACAAAAATAAAAATGTCATTATGATATCAAGTATGCATGATCAAGGTATCATTGACCCGGAATCCGGTGACCAAAAAAAACCAGAAGTCATAACGTACTATAATGGTACTAAAGGTGGAGTGGATGTAGTAGACGAAATGAAAGGCGAGTACTCGGTGGCAAGAATTAGTTGTCGATGGCCCCTAACTATTTTTTTTTCATTGATGAATATTGCTGGGATAAACAGTCAAATTATATACTGCGAAAATACCGGTAAAATGATAACTCGTCGAGAATATTTAAAAACTTTGGGACAAGAGCTCACTAAACCTTACATGGTAAAACGTCTTGAACAGCCATGTTTATCATTTCTCCTTCGACAACAAATAATAAAAATGACTGGATGTACCTCAAAAAATAATAAGGAAAGTCCGAATCCAGATGTTTCGACAAGTGATCAACGAATCAGATGTAATTTTTGTCCAATAAGAAAAAATCGCTTTACAAAGGTACCATTATAAAGATATTTATTGGTTATTTATACATTATATTATTTTTATATTATATTTTATAGGTCAGTTGTTCGTTATGTGGTGTGTATATATGTAAAGAACATACTACTCCTACTTGTCCGACATGCAACACCGTGAAAGAAAACTCGGACAATTCTAACGATGAGTTATAATTTAAAAATTGTTTTTATTTTAATAGATTTTGTTACAAAAAAGTGATTTGTTTAATTTTTATATACCTAATATATTTTTTTTTTCTACCAAAAATTATGTTTTTTTTTATTTTTTATAGTTTTTTCCGAGAAAACTCGAAAATTTCGAACGATGAGTTATAATTTTTAAAATTGTTTTTATTTTAATAGATTTTGTTACAAAAAAGTGATTTGGTTAATTTTTTATATAATATTTTTTTTTCTACTAAAAATAATGTTTTTTTTATTTATATATCAACAATTTGAGTGAAATTTGCTATTAATAAATAAATATTATTAGTGATTTTGCTATTAAACAATATAATTATTGTGGGATAAAACTAGACAAATATTTTTATCTTTGTTTCACTATTCCAAGTTCAAAAAATAATTCACAGAACCGAAAAAACGATAATGTTAGCGTAACGCTAACACGATACCAATCATGTAACAGTATATAGCGATACCAGTGACGGGTTAAATAACATGTCGTGGCCTCCTAACTCACCCGTAACGTCAAAAGCGAAAAATAAACCGGCAGATAAAATTAAAATTGACAACAATATACAGGCTTCTCACCTAATCAAAAATACTACAAATAATTCTATGATGAATCCTACCAATTCAAATTCTACTCTCGAATATGATAACATGCAAAACAACATGGATGTTGGTTGGACACAAAAGGTCAATAAAAGAAACGACTCAGATTCATCCGATCCGAAATCTCCTAATCCTACGTTAAATAAAAAAAAATAATAATAATAAATTATTTTTAACAGCTAATCGCTACGAAGTGCTTACGCAAATCGAACCTGTTACTCCGTCTATACCGGACTCTAACCAAGTATTTTACTCTTCCACAGGAACTGCTAATAACGTTAACCAAATTAAACCACCGCCATCGATTTTTGTAAAAGGTATTATTGACTTTTCAAAAATTTGCGAAGCCTTAATTGAGCTTATTGGGGTTGATAATTTTCATTGTAAATCTTCCTCTGATCGACTAAAGGTTCAAACGGCCACCCCTGAATCATACAGATCCCTGATACATTTCTTAAAAGAACAGGATGCTCAATATCACACTTATCAGTTAAAAGAGGATAAACCTACTCAAGTTTTCATCCGCATTATACATCCATATAATCCTTAGAATTAATTAAATCTGAGCTAGAATTGCGTCATTTTGAGGTCAGGTAGGTAACGTAGGCTAACGTACTTCACAAAACCACCAAATGCCCGCTACCACTTTTCTTTGTTGATCTGGAACCTACTGAACAGTCTAACGATATATTCAAACTTTCCATTATTCTTCATACTAAAATTAAGGTCGAAGAACCCTATAAACCGATGGTAATTAGTAAATGTCTCAATTGTCAAGACTACGGTCACACGCTATCATACTGTGGATACTCAGCTCGTTATGTACGCTGCAGATACTCACATTCTTCCTCAGACTGCACCTAACCAAGAGATTGTCCTCCCAAATGCGCCCTATGCTCAGGCAACCACCCAGCCAACTACCGAGGATGCAACGTCTACAGAGAAATCCAATGTCGAAATAAGCATAACAATAAAAGTAACTTTCTACTTGATAATGTTAATTTTAAGTCTACTACTAATAATTCCAATTTAAAAGAAAGTCACCAACTTCTGGAAACTAACAACCCTAGCACCTTTCCTCCCACTTCATCTCAGAGAACTTATGCCCATACTACTTCAAATCAGTCAAGAGATAGTAACCATCTTCCTCAACCAGTATTAGGTTTTGATAAAAATATGTCAAGTTAACTTGACGAATTTAAATCAGTTATTGGCCTTTTAATTACACTTTTAACACAAGTTATCTCATGTCTTTTAAGTAATAAAAATGACAAATAACTCGCTCACCTCCAAATCTATTATCGTCATCCTTTTTAATGCTAATGGCCTAAAAAACCCCATCAATGAATTACAAGCTGTCTTGTATGAAAAACATATCGATATTGCCTTAATTACCGAGACTCACTGTACCAAATACTCAAATGTTTTTATTCCAGGCTACACTCTGTTCAAATCCAATCAACACATCTCACGGTTCAGGTTAACCTAACCTAACCTTCACGGGTCATCATTATTAAATCTACTCTGTCCTTTTTACAAGATTATCTTCAATCTTGTGCTGTATCTGTTAAGTTAAATAATATACCTATCACTATTGCTGCAATTTACTGCTCTGCAAGACACAACATCTCTCCCATTAATGTTGTCGACT
This sequence comes from Aphis gossypii, assembly GCF_020184175.1. NCBI lineage: Eukaryota > Metazoa > Arthropoda > Insecta > Hemiptera > Aphididae > Aphis > Aphis gossypii. The sequence goes on from NC_065533.1 coordinate 1,314,549, forward strand.
ATTTCTCATCAATTACTTCACATTTCATAATTGGTGGAGATATTAATGCAAAACATCAAGCCTGGGGCTGTCATACTGTCAACCCGCGTGGCTATGTTCTCTACAATTTTGTCAATGCCAAAAAATATTAGATACTGGCCCCTCCAGGTCCAACTTATTGGCCAACATCATCACTTAAAAAACCCGACATCCTTGATATCTTCATTTCTAAAATACCAAGTAATTTATACTGCACCCCGGAAAATATCCTAGATCTAAACTCTGACCACTTATCTATACTTCTAACAATCAATGCATCCCCAACAATACGTATGACACTTCCAAAATTATTTTATCCTTCAACTGATCGTATTAAGTTCCATAACTTAGTAGATCAAGAAATCATCCTGTACGTTAAATTAAAAACACATGAATATATTGATAATGCAGTTGATAAATTTACCTCAATCATTCAAACAGCTGCTTAGGCATCCCAATCTAAGCCAACTCCAGCTTCCACTAAGTTTCCACTATTACCAATACATCTACGTTCATTAATTACTGATAAAAGGAGAGCTAGAGCGCGTTATCAATTTTCTCGTTTACCTTCCCATAAAGCACTGTACAATAAACTATCCAATTCTCTTAAAAAACATTTTCTAAAACATAAATCAGATATTTTCCAACAGAAGCTATTTAACTTATCCTCTTTTGACGGTAGCCTAGTTTACCACCACTAACCGAAACTGATAATTCTATTGCTATAACTGATGAGGACAAGGCTAAGACTTTTCGTCAACACCTATCGGAAATATTTAAGCCTCATCCTGATATAAATAAACCAGATCTCACCTCTAAGGTAACCCAGTATTTGGATTGTCCCATGCCTCTTCATCTCCCTGACTGAAAAGTGCTTTACACCAAATGAATTAAAAACTGCAATACAAAAGTATTCTATTAAAAAAACGCCAGGCTTTGATCTAATTGCCGCAGAAGTCGCTAGATGTCTCCTCAAAAAAGCTATACTATTTCTCACATATTTATTTAACGCAATCTTACGACTTTCATACTTCCCACTTCTATGGAAATTTTCAAACATAGTCATGATTCCTAAACCGGACAAACCACCCGATTGTCTTCCTCGTACAGACCAATAAGTCTATTACCCTTTCTAGGTAAACTACTAGAAAGACTAATACTTAAAAGGCTATTACCTTACATTTTTTACAAACAAGATACTACCAGACTCGCAATAAATTTGGTTTACATTCAGCGCATAGTACAATACATACAATACACCAAGTACATAGGTTAGTTGACGCAATCTCGTGTACTTTAGAAAAAAAGTATTATTGCACTTGTGCTTTTCTTGACATTAGCCAAGTGTTTGATAGAGTTCGGTATGAAGGATTACTTTTTAAATTAAAAAATTCCTCTCCCCATGTTCATTTTTATTGATTAAATCTTATTTAAGTGATCGTCATTTCCAAATTCGGTTTGGATCCTCAGTATCCAAAATTGAGTAAATCTTAGCTTGAGTTCCCCAGGGTGGAATTCTTTCTCCCATTATTTTTAATATATATACCTCTGATCAGCATATCTCCCAAAATACTAGTGTAGCCAATTATGCGGATGACAAAGTCATCATATCAATTGACAAAAATCCTCTAACTACCTCAGCAAATCTCCAAACTCATCTCAACCTAATGTCTGAATGGTACACCGATTGGTGCATTAAATCCCAATAAGTCAATACACGCAACATTCACTCCATTTGTCCTAATGTCTATTTACACAAAATTCTTATTCCCGCATCTAATACAGTTAGATATCAAGGACTTAACTTGGATAAGCGCCTAACTTGGAATAGCCATATCTATATTAAGAGACTTGCCTTAAACGCCCGTCTTCGTAGACTACGAATTTTACTCATAAATAATAAACATGCCGAACTAAAAGTTAAAGTTCTTATGTATAAAACATTACTAAAACCTTTATGGACATGTGGTCTCCAATTATGGGGTACAAATTTATAAATAAAATAAAATTATACCTATTGTGTATTGACGTGGATAAAAAGAATTCTAAAATGTGCACAGACATGGGAAATACCAAAACTATACATGACGGAACAATTACTGCGAATTGTAGTGTTATAATTTATAAATAATGACGTTTCTGTTCGCTTGCGTTCGTTCGTGTTCGGGCTCTAATGTAAACGCACCTTTATAATATTTTGTTATCGACATTATCGTTAATGTTTTTGTTTTGTATCTGAAACGAGGCACGAAAAGTGACAATATTATACTGTTTTATTTCTTAACTCTCAAGTTGGTTTATAATATTATACTAATATAAAGTATGGAATCGTCAAAAAAAGAAACACTTTACTTTCTTATTTCTCAACAAATAAAAAATCTCGAACTGAGAATAATGAGGTGCGTGATAGTTTTTATTTTTTTTGTTTATTAATATTTTAACTTGTTTTCTAATGTTGATTGTTGCGCTATTTAGGCACCAGCAGAAATAGAAATTGAATGTTTATCGACATCGCCAAGGTCAAAATCTGTAGTAGAAGACAGTCAACTTGTAAGTACTTACTACTTATGATTTTGCATACACCTCAGTACCACACGTCCACACGGTTTATTTACTTATAGTTCGAAATAGTTTGTATTATTTTCATTTCCGATAAGGCGATAACCGGATATTGTACGATTGAAGTGTTTGAACTGTAGACTTAATAATAAATTTCCAGTACACTAGTTTTTCTGTTCATGTGACGTGTGTTTTATCATCTATTTATTAGGTCTCTTATCGTTGCGCCGGGCATCGCGTTTATTTTATTAACAATTTTACGTAAACTATTATATTTTAATTTATATTTAATTAGAGCGCAGTGGCACTTTTCACGTTATTCGGCCGAACTCTTCAATTGATTAGACCTCTAACGATTATCATATTTCAATAAGAGATGAATTTCATGTTTTATAATTACTTTTTACTCATTTTTAGGACCCCCCTAATGACGTGGCTAATTTTTGTCGAAAATCACTTAATGATAACGAGAAATATGAACTTATTGTAAAAGCATGGGTACCTGATATAACCTATAAATTTCCAACTTCAAGTAAATGGAAATTAAAATTTCAACATTCTTGGTTGCGGTCTTTTCCTTGGTTGACGTATTCAGCAATCGAGGACGGAGCGAGCCTATTGTAGAATTTGCGTCTCATTTTCCCAAAAAAATGCAGGTAAAGGAAATCACGAAAATCTAAAAGCTTTTATACAGACTTCGTTTGGTTGAAGAAAGCCCTTGAAAAATTTAAAGAACATCAAAATAAATTATACCACAAGGACGCTATAGAAGATGCACACAATTTTCGTCTAATTTTTGAAAATAAAAGAAACGATGTGATCACTGAAATTGACAAAGGTAGAAAACAACAGCAATTGGAGAATAGAAGAAAATTGACTCCTATCATTAGAGCAATTTTACTGTGTGGCAGACAAGGACTTGCATTGAGAGGTAACCGTGATTATGGTCCACTATTAATGAGTTTCCAAAGAAATGATGGCAATTTTAGAGCGTTTCTTCGATATGCCATAGAATGTGGTGACATAGATTTACATCAACACTTACAAACTGCTTCTATAAACGCTACGTATTTGAGCCCTCGAATACAAAATGAAATAATTGATGCAGCAGGGAAAATAATTACAAACAAAATTGTGGAACGCATCAATAAGGCTAAATGTTTTGCATCAATTGCCGATGAAACCATAGATGTAAGTGGCATCGAGCAGTTTTCTGTTTGTGTAAGATACGTTGATGAAATTGAAGGAGAATATGTAACCCGAGAAGATTTCCTGTGCTTTGTTCCAGTTGAGATTGTTACAGTGGAAGGACTTGCAAATACGCTTCTGACCACTTTATATGCCCTTGGTGTAAACACACTTTTTATGAAAGGACAAGGTAATTATTTTTAAGTCTAGTAAATTGTTAGTCATATAATTGATATTTTTTGTATTATTATTTTATTTTAATTGAACTGAAAAGTCCATATGAATTAAATAAAGTGATAAAATAAAACGTGAATATTTATTTTTTCTTTTAAGGTTACGATGGAGCGCGTGCCATGAGTGGACAATACAATGGTTGTGCAGCTATAATTAAAAAAATCTGTCCAGAGGCTGTTTATGTGCACTGTGCTAATCACAACTTAAATTTAGCAATAACACATGCTTGCAAAATTACTCCAATCAGAAATTGCTTAGGAACAATTAAGGAAATTGTAAATTATTTTCGTAAATCAAATAAAGCTGGATCAATACTGAAAAATAAAATAAAAGCTGATGTTCCAGAAGCTAAACAAACACGACTCTTGAAATTTTGCGAAACAAGGTGGGTGGAACATTTAAACTCACTCAGTTTATTCTATGATGTTTTTGAATATATATGCTCTGCGCTTGAAGAACTGGAAGTAACAACCTGTAAAGTTGATGGAGTACAACCACACACTCTTCTTTTATCAATTTGTACACCTCAATTTATTGTTGCATTATTAGTACTAAAACCGATTTTTAGCTTGACTAAAAATCTTAGCTTATCATTGCAAAAAGTAGATTGCGATTTAAGCAGTTGCGTTCAGTATTCAAATAATTTGTATGAAGAAATCAATCAGATGAGAGAAAATGCAGAAAGTAATTTTAAAAACGTATTTAAACAAGCTATGGAAATGGCAGAAAAAACCGGTGTCCAAATGATCATTCCTCGGCGTGTTAAAAATCAAATACATCGTGAAAATTATGCAGGCAACCCTGAAGCATATTATCGTAAATCGATATTTATTCCATTTTTAGATCATTATCTGGATCAATTAAACTCAAGATTTCTTGACCATAGTACACTACTTTTAAAAATACAGAATATTTTGCGGTCGAAATGTATAGCGTTGGATACAGATGGAATTAAAGAAACAGCACACACTTTAAAAACAGAATGGCCAAATGAGATACTTGGAACATCAGAGGACTTAATAGCCGAAATAGTTATGTGGCGAAGGTAAGCTCTAACTTAATCATTCGAGTTTTGCATGCTAATTTAACTCACTAATATCAGTAATATCGCATTTATATATGTTACAGGCATTATTTGGGCCTGCCAAATGAAAATCGACCAGTATGCTTTATCCAAGCTCTAAGTGCCGCGCCACACTAGAGCGGTTTTGACGCGCGTTTTTCTACCGCGCGGTTTCAACGCGCGGTCTGCATGCATTACACTTGCGCGGTTTGCTCGCGTTACTATACGTTCAGACCAGCTCAGTTGACCAGTATTTTGTGATTCGGTACTGTTTTTTTCGTCATTTAATTGTAATTTTTTACATTTTTACTATACATTTTAACTTGCATTTTTAATTGTTTATTTGTTATTAAGTTTTTTTCGCTAAAGTGTTTGTGTACTTAATAATTAACTAATTTGTATATATTGAATAAATAAGTTGAAGGTATGTAACAACGAACAATAAATTACATATTTTTATTACAAGTAATTTATTAGTATCATTATTAAAAAATATAAATTTCCATTTGTAAAAATCATATTTAATTTTTTTTTTTATTTTTTCATGCAGCATGGATTACGAATATTATATGAATGCAATGAAAGTGATTGCAGTGGCAGAGGCATTTGGATATCTGAACCCGCCAAGGTCAGAAAGATCGTATTGGATTCATCCGTTTAATATAGTACGGGAAACTAATAATCGGTTTTTTTCATTTTATGGAGACATTCGAAAATATCCGAATAAATTTGTAGAGTACTATAGAATGTCCATCTCTTCATTTGACAAGCTATTAGAAAAACTACGTCCCTACATTACAAAAAAAACTACGAAGTTCCGACGTCCGGTGTGTGCAGAAGAAAGATTGACTATTACAATCAGGTAATAATAAAACTATACTAGTGAATATAGTTATACATAATAACTATTAAGTACAATCAAATTAATCAATTCTCTGAAATATATAAAACAGTTTTCAGTAGGTACTAATGTATTATACGAGTATGTATGTAACAATAAAATAAAAATAAAACATAATTGCAATAACTTTTGAAATACAATTTAAAAAGTAATAAAAATAATCTAAGTATTTAAGACTTAATATAAAATTAAATAAGCAACAAATTCTTCTGTTTATAATGTTTTTATAAAAAAAAAAAAAAATAATAATAACACTTATACACTATGATGCATTCCTATATCTTCCTGGTTATAATCATGTGATGTTGGGGAATCATAACTTTGTGGAAGTGAATACCTTGAAGAAGGGCGGGCCGGTTGATTAAACTGTTGTGTATAATTTGGATAGAAAGATGGATGTGGGAAAGAAGTTTGCTGGCTAACATAATTAGGATAGCTGAATTGGTGAATGTTCGAGTTTGATTGTGAAGATTGAGAGTTGTCAATCGCAGGATTTAAAATATTTTTAACTGACTGCATGATTGCAATCTTGAAATCAAGTTTTTGGTTGGCATTCATTTTCTTAAATTCAGGAAGGAATGATAACAAAAAAGCTTTATCTGGATCTATGTCTTCATTGTGTGTTTGTATAGGAAGATGCTGCATTAGATCCAGCAAACTTTGTTGAAATGTGGTAATCTTTTCTTTTTTATTTCGAGTCTTTGCAGGTGTATCAGGTGTACTGTCTAATTTATTTGATTGCTCAACATAAACTTCTTCAGAAATGTCATCAGCATCGACAGTATCCACTGTGTTTTCTGTTGAAGTTGATGGCGAATACATATTACCTGTTGTCCTGCAATTTTTATTATAACATAATATGTATTATATTATATTATATTTTAAGCAAACATATTGTTCCCACAATGTCTTATACTTACTTTCTTTTTTTTAAAACGGGCTGTAAAAAAGAAAGTACATCAGCATAGGCATATTTTTTTGTAGAATTTGCTCCACTACCACTTGGTGTACTATTATTTTGTTTTATATCTCGAGCAAAATTATCTCTGATATTTTTCCACTTTTTTTTAATTTCTTCGACTATAAAGTAATATTGTAAATAATTATTTTAAGATTAGGTTAACTTATAAGAATTAAAAAATTCTAAGAAGAGTAAATACAATTCTGTTTATTTCTCATGTTTCCAAATGTATAAAAAATCAACAAAAAAAAAACCACGAAAAAAAAATGTATTTAATAATTAAATGATAAAAAATAATTAATAAAGTCCATTTTTAACAACAGATTTCACTACTTACAATATTATAATACAGTCATTATGAAAATCACCTCTATTAAAATATATTTTTCAGTAAAAAGTACCTACTATATTTTTTTAAAAAAAATGTAATAATTAGAGCTCGGATTTATATGTATTTATGAAACCAAAATATGTACATAAATATGTGCTAAAGAACTCAAAATATGTATTTTACTAATATGATTTATTTATTAATACTTAATTATATAATATAACCATATGAGTTCCTAATGAAAAAATTATATTTTAATAGTAAAAAAAGGTACCTGTTAAAAATTATAAAATATAAATAAAAAAAGATAAAAAAAAAATAATATATTAATTATCTTAATTACAATTTATGATAACATGCATTTTTAAATTTTCAATCGTTATTTATCGTTTATCGAAGTCATAAATATCGAACATTTGTTACTACGAATATTTTGTCCTTTTGGAAACATGAGAAATAAAATTGTCTGTATTGAAAAATACAGTCGTATGCCTACCTATTCTTCTTCTTCTTCTTGGGTTAATCGGCCGCTAGGACCATCCCGTCTCACAACCAATTCTCCAGGCATCTCTATTCATCGCCAAATCCTTCCAGTTTGCTCCGCCTCCTAAGTCTTCTATATCCCTCTTAACTAAATCTTCCCATCTCAATTTTGGTCTTCCCAAGGGCCTTTTTCCTACTGGATTCTGTTCTAGAACCATTCTTAGTAAAGAGTTCTGGCTTCGGATTGCATGTCCTGCCCACCGCAATCTTTTTTTCTTGATCGTCTCTGCTATGTTATTTTCATTAAAAATTTCTTGTAGCTCTATGTTTTTTCTTCTTCTCCACTCTCCTGTGATGTTATCTTTTATTGGGCCGAATATCTTTCGTAATATTCTCCTTTCTAGTATTAAGAACTTATTCTCATCTGATTTCCTTAGTGCCCATGTTTCCGATCCGTACAATATCACTGGCCGTATTAGACTAGTATACAAACGTCTCTTTATCTCTCTTGATAATGATCTAGAATTTAATAGTTTCTCCAAACCATAATAAATCCTGTTTCCCGCTTGGATTCTCGCGGCTACTTCCTTGGTGATATCATTTTTTTCAGTCACAATTGAGCCAAGATATTTGAAAGAATTCACTCTCTTAAATTTAAAATGACCTACCTCCAAAACTTGATCCATCCAATTTTGTCTACCTATAATCATATATTCAGTTTTTTGTTCATTAATTTGTAGTCCTACTTTCTGTGCTGCGTCATTTAGTCTGCCACAGAGCCGTTTAACTACATCTTGAGATTCATCCATCAGTACTATATCATCGGCATATGCCAATAATGGAATAGTCGAGTTCCGGAGTTTTATTCCTTCGTGGGGTTCAATTTTCATTTCTCTTATTACTTTTCCAATACCAGGTTGAAGAAATAGGTGAGATTGAATCACCCTGTCTAAGGCCGGATTTTACTGTCACTGGATCAGACTTCACATTTCCGACTTTTATTTTGACCACGGTTTCCATGATGCTAATTGAAACTAGATTGACCAGCTTCTGGGGAAAATAGAACTCTTTTAGAATATTTATGAGACTTTCCCTATGAATACTGTCGTATGCTTTTTTGAAGTCAACGAATAGCGTATGTATCTCCCTATCGAATTCCCACGTTTTTTGATATAATTGTCTAATAATAAATATTTGGTCCGTCGTTGACTTCCCCGGTCTAAAACCACCTTGATATTCACCAATTGTCTGTTCTGTTTTTTCTTTTATTCTTGTTAGAATACAATTTGAGAACACTTTGTACGCCACATTCAATAGGGCAATTCCCCTATAATTATTACGGTCTTGTTTATTTCCTTTTTTATGTATTGGGCAAATCAGGGACGTTTTCCAATCTTCTGGAAATTCTTCTGTTACCCATATTTGTTTAATCACTTGCCAGATCCATTGTGTCACGTCCTCCCCTCCTTTTTTAAGTAATTCAGCCTGGAACCCATCTTCGCCTGGAGACTTATTATTTTTCAGATTCTTTATTTGTAAGTCTATTTCTTCTAGAGTTGGCTCTGGACATTCTTGGTTGTTTATATTTCCTAGGTCAAACATGAACAATTCGTCTGGTTCTTCACAGTTCAGTAGTTCTTCAAAATATTTCTCCCATTCTTTAGCTATACCTTCATTTGTAGTAACCAAGGATCCATTACTATCTCTAATAAATCGTTCGCTTCTTTTGAAGTATCCACTTAAATTCTTAATAGTCTTATACATATCACGTGTTTTATTTGCTTTAAAATCTTTTTCCGCCCTTTCTAGTAAGTTACATACAAATTTCCTTTTCTCACACCTTAGAATCTTATCTGCTTCCTTTCGTCGTGTGATGAACCTTGTTCTCTTTGTCTCATTATCCGTATCCTTTAACCATCCTTCACGAGCAGCTTTTCTTCTCCGTATTGCTTCCTCACATATATTATTGAACCACACTTTTGATACATTTCTTTTTGTTCCTATAACTCCCGTCGCTGCTGTTTCAATAGAATCTTTGACTTTATTCCATATTTCATTCACATTACTGGTATGTTTTATCCGCTTTTCTTCAAAAATCTTCTTGATTGTGTTGTTATAATCCTTGAGAAACCTCTTGTCTTCCAACTTCTCTACGTCATATCTTCTCATGCATGTTGTATTACATTTATTATGCTTTTTCAGCTTTATACGTACCCAAAAACCCACTAGTAAATGATCAGAATCAGAGTCTGCCCCACGTAATGTTCGAACATTAGTAATTCCATTCTTGAATCTCTCATTTACCAGAACGTGGTCTATCTGATTCTTATATTTTCCATCAGGTGATATCCATGTGTACTTATGTATCTCCTTGCGAGGGAACATAGTGCTTTTTATACATAGTCCTTTTCCTACTGCAAAATTAATCAGTTTCATACCGTTGTCATTCGAAACCTCATGTAGGCTATGTGTCCCAATTACCGCTCTATACAGCGCTTCCTTGCCAATTTTAGCGTTAAAATCCCCTAGAACAATTTTAACATCACCAACTGCTGTATCCATTGTGTCTTCTAGTGTAGAATAGAACTCTTCCTTCTCTTCATCGTCTTTTTCTTCGGTTGGTGCATGAGCATTAATTAGAACTATTCGGAAATCTCTGGTCTTTAACGTTAGCGTGGAGATTCTTGGGCTAATATCTCTGAAGTCCTTCACCATGTGGATTATTGATTCATGTATCGCGAAACCAGTTCCCAAACTATGTCCTTGTTTACTACTTCCGTTAATGATGGTTGTTTGAGATATTTTACTAGATCCTGCATCTTCCCATCTCACTTCTTGCAGGGCAATACATCTTATTTTATATTTCTCTACTACTCTTACTAAATTCAATGTTGCTCCTTGTTTAAATAAAGTTCGTAAATTCCAAGTACCACAAAATAAATCCGATTTCCAGTTTCCAGTCTTTTTTCCAAATAATCTATCCCGAGGCTTGGTGTTAGAGTCCTGAACAGAATTTGTTTTACTAGGCAGAGTTGTTAACCCTGCGCTAAACCCCCAACCTGGAGGACCAGACTACCCCAACCACTTAAGGTCAGGGTAGGGCTATTGCAGTGTACTTATTAAGGTACACTGGGCGATGGGCACGCTACTTTCCCTACGCCGTAATGCCTACCTATATAATTAATAATTATTAATAAATCGTAAATGAACAAATTGTCGAAATATAAAGGAAAAATAGAACTACCTATTGAGAAATAAGTAAAAATATGTACTTATGGTAAAATATGTAAAAATATGTGAAAAAAAATATAGTTCATTTAATTGGAAATCCTTTGAAACGAATTTATCATTTACCTAAATTAATTTATCAAGTCATAGTAAAAATATGTATTAACATATAAATCCGAGCTCTAGTAATAATATAATTTATTATATAACTAAATATTATAATTTTTTATTTATTGATTTATATTCATAACTTTAAAGATTATATTTGACTTTTAGAAAAAAACATAAAATGTTATCTATATAACGTTTAAAATTATAAATTATTTCAGATATTTGTCAGTTGGAACTAATTTTGTGACATAACAATATGAATTTTTATTGGGACGAAGTACAATAGGTAATATTGTTCGTGAAACCTGTCAGATTTTATGGAATACTCTACAGCCTGAAGAAATGCCAGAACCTAATCCCGATCAATGGTTAGAAATAGCTAATAAATTTTATTTAAAAACCAATTTTCCAAATTGTGTAGGGGCAGTCGATGGTAAACACATTCGATGTATTAAACCTATTAATTCTGGAACAATGTTCTTTAATTATAAAAAATATTTTTCCATTGTATTAATGGCTGTAGTAGATGCAGAGTATAGTTTTATTTCAATCGATGTTGGTTCATATGTTAAGGAGAGTGATTCCACAATTTTCAAAAACTGTCCATTCGGAAAAAAATTATACGCCGAACTATTAAATCTACCAGCGCCTGTTGTTCTTCCAAATACAGATAATTTTCCGCAGCCTTTCGTGGTAATTGGAGATGAAGCTTTCGGACTACACAAAAACCTTTTAAGACCATACCCCGGACGAGGTCTCACCCAAAAAAGAAAAATTTTCAACTACCGTTTATCAAGAGCTCGAAGATACGTAGAATGCGCTTTCGGAATACTCGCAAATAAATGGCGTGTTCTACACACTGCTCTCCTAGTTGAACCAGATTTTGCAGACGATATAACAAAAGCATGCTGTATTTTACACAATTATGTTAGACGGAGGGACGGTTATAACTTCGAAGATACCCTATCAAACTATTTGGAAGACATCGAAAATGAAAATAATTCTGGAGCTCGTCAACAAGGCATAGATGTTCGAGAATATTTTGCTGAATATTTTATGGGAGCAGGAGCAGTTCCATTTCAATATCGATATATATAGTTTATTTTGTATATATACTTAAATATATCTACTTTAAATATAAAATAAGTCGTTTGTTAATACACGTTAAACACCAGTATCAACATATTGTTTACATGTAGCAACCGGTTCGTACTTGCCCTTTATACATTTGTACCTATATTATAGCCGTATTGCGTACACATTACAATTTCTTAAATTTGTGTCAGCAATTCATAAAATTTTCCTACATTGATACTATAATATATTTTATTTTAATTATATTAAAATTAGGTATTTTTCTTTTTTTCTTTATAAATATAATACTATTATTATGTTATATTATTATTATAATTATTAGGTAATAAAGAAATCGCATATCTAATTAATATACAAATTAATAATGCTTACCATAACTCTCTTGTTCTTTGTTTGAAAATGTATCCCAATTTTTAAATACAGCACTGGCTACATTTATCCAGGCCTTTGTTTTGTAAAGTTTGTTCATATAGTTTTTACTATTTATGTTCCATAGACTTTCTTCTTTTTCCACTTCATTTATTAGAACATCAATGTCAATCATATTGATATATTTCAATTGATTAATTTTTTTTAAAAAAAAATTATATCACCGACAATTTTTTCTAATTAAAAAAAACTAATAAACAAAAAAAAAAAAAATTGGTATTGCAACGCGTTGTAACCGGTGTAGTATGTCGCATGCCGTATAAAACCGTGTGTTACGATTTCAAGCGTTATCGCGTCCAAAACGCAAAACCGCGACAGACAGCTGTGTCACGCGGCAACGCGCGTCAAAACCGCGCTAGTCTGACGCATTTCATCTATATGTATGCGTTTTCATCTAGCGTTTTCGACGCGCGGTGTTCACGCGTTTTCACCTCGCGTCAAAACCGCTCTAGTGTGGCGCGGCCCTTAACCAATGCAATTCGACACTGTACCAATCAGTTCATCGATTTTTGCGTATTGGTGGAACGCTCCCAGTATCCGTAGCTACAAGTGAACGCTCGTTTTCTTCCCTTCGTAGATTGAAAACGTATTTACGTAACAAAACAGGCGAAGAAAGATTAAATGGATTAACATTGTTAAATGTACATAGAGACATAGAAGTGAATTGTGAAGATATCCTTAACATAATGGCTAAAACTACAAGAAAATTAGATTTAGTATTGTAATTGTTTTTGTTTTTATTTTAAAAAAAGTATTGTAAGTACTAAGTATAACTAATTTTCTTAAAAAAATTTCGTATGTTTATTAAAAAAAAAGTTCTACTTTTCAGCAACTGATTTTCAAAAACACCCCCCGATTATTTTTTCTGCGTACGTCCCTGATGGTTATCATTGTATACGAAAAACGATTCTGAACGAAGATGATTTGTCAGCCTAGGATATAATTTCTAGTGGTTGGTGAAAAAGGTGGTTTATGTTTTAATGGCCTGAATACAACAAAATTTAAATTCTTTTATAATAATTGTAAGCTAAACTTATGAAAAACCTTGTATTAGATTTTCAACTCTTAGCTACTTATACAAAAATTTTTATGAAATATACCTACAAAATAATTTGCAAGTATTCATAGTTTTGACGAATTTTTGTCAATATTTGAACTTCAAATGATAATAAAAAAAAATTGTGCCTATGTATTCTTATAATTTTTTAATCACTATAAGAATAACTTATGAGGAACTTTGTATTAAATTTTCAAGTATTTTGATAGGGCTAAAAAAATTTTATCGACACTTCAAAAATATTTTTTCAGAAAAATTGAAAATTTCAGTTGTCTATAAATAGCTTAAAAAAAAGTCAAAATATTTTTAAATATAAATCAGGTAAAGAAAACGCGAATCTTAATAACTGGTAAAATTTTCAAGTATCTACGACTTATACTTTTTGAATAATAACAAATATCAAAAATCGTTTGAGGCTAAACTGTTATTTAACGCGGTTTTGTTAAAATTTAAATTTCAAACACTCATAAAAATGTTTTGTCTGAATCCGGTAGAGTTTTTTTTACAGATATTTGAAGAAAAATTTATGGAGAACCTTGTACCAAATTTTCAAAACTTAGTTATAAATAGGGTTAGGATGTTTATGATTTTGCATATTTTTTTAGGTTGTCCAATAACTCCATTCTTATACAGAAATATGTTTCATGATATCTATATTCAAAATATCAAAATTTTATTTTGCACATAATTGCATATTTTACCATTTTTTTAAAAAAGTGCATAATTTGTGTTTTTTTCTGTTTTTAAGCGCATATTTGACGGTTTTCGATTTAAAATGCTGAAAAACACTGTAATTTTATATTTTACTGAATCTTATAAAGTTTGATTATCTGTATTTCACATATTATCATTTATCACTTGTTTATTGTTGAAAATTCAATATGGTTATACCTATAGGTACCTACTTAAATAGAATTTTCGATAAGTCTCGTCAATTGACACTATAATTAACTTATCTTAAAACTTAAAATTAAAATTTTATCAGATATTTTAACAGAACATTTAATAATTTATAGTTAGTTTCCGTCTTGTCTACGACCGATGTAGAGTACCGTATATTGCACGTTTCGTATTTGTCGTGAACGTATTTGATCTATTGAATCACTCAGTTATGCCTAAAGTTAAAAGCTCTTGTTCTAACCGACTAAGAGGTTTTGTAAAAGAATTTGGAGAGCACGTTTTAACTACCAATGGTCCAATCCTTTATTGCAAATTATGCGAAGTTAAGGTAGGTAGTGAACGTCGGTTTACTGTTGAACAGCATATGAACACCGCTAAACATATTATATTGAGTAAACAAAAAGAAAAAAATGATAAACAACAATTAATATCAAACACAAAAATATCATCATTCAACCTAGATTTATGTAGAGCATTGACTTCAGCAAACATACCATTAAATAAGGTCAATAACGCTATTTTTCGTGATTTTTTGGAAAAGTAAACAAGAAAAGAGAGACCTGATGAATCGACAATACGTAAAAACTATTTATCAGAATGTTATCAAGAAACAATGAATAAAATTCGAAGTTATGTAACCGACAAGAAAATTTGGGTTTCAATCGATGAAACAACTGATTGTGAAGGCCGTTATAATGTTATATAGCAAATGTAGTAGTTGGCATACTAGAAAAAAACGAATCTGGTAAAATTTTTTTGCTAACTTCAGAACAGTTGGAAAGGGCTAACTTTTCAACTATTAGTAAATTATTTGATAAATCAATAAATTTATTATGGCCAAACGATGTACTTCATGATAACGTCTTATTATTTCTAACTGACGCTGCGCCATATATGGTGAAAGCAGCCAATAGTTTAAAAGCTTTGTATTCTAAGATGGTGCATGTGACATGTTTAGCACATGCACACCACCGGTGTTGCTGAGAAAATACGGGGAAGTTTTAAAAAAGTTGACGAATTAATATAAAATGCAAAAAAAGTATTTTTAAAAGCACCAAGTAGAATACAAATATTTAAAGACGAAGCATCTGCAGTGCCACTTTCCCCAACACCTGTAATAACACGCTGGGGAACTTGGTTGGATGCGGCTGTTTATTATGCAGATCATCTTACTGATATACGCAAAGTTTTTAATAAACTGCATCCAGAAGATGCTGTAGCCATACAAAAATGTTATACGCTCTTGAATGATCCATCTTTAGAAGCAAATTTAGTATACATTCAATCGAACTATGGATTTTTATCAGTCAATATAACTCGTCTTGAATCATCTGGGCAGCTTTTGTTAGAAGCAATATCAATAGTCAATAATACAACAGATAACATTAACAAAGCCGGTGGACAAATCGGCAACGAAGTATGTAGTAAATTTAAAACGATTCTAGAGAAAAACAGTGGATTCAATACAGTATATCAAATTTCGAAAGTACTTAATGGAGAACTTGAAATCATTGAGAGGATCGATGAGGAATTAACTGCGGAGGATTTCGTTTTTTTTAAGTTTTCACCAATTACGTCTGTTGAAGTGGAGAGGAGCTTTTCCAGGTGACTATTATTATTTAAAATAAATTATTATATAAATTATAATTAAATAATTATAAATTTAAATTAAATTATGATAATTTAAATAAATAAAATTTTTACATAGAGATTTTTTGTTCGATAGATTCAAAAACGTATTAGCGCCAAACAGACGAAGATTTACAACGGAACATTTAAAACAAACTTTAATTATTTAATGTAACTCTTTTTAATTTATTTTATATTTTATTTAATTTTTTTCAGTTTTTTCAATTTGTCTATAATAATAAATGTTTACTGCATTTTTTGTCCAAAAATATCTTTATTTTTTAATGCATATTTTTTAAATTTTTCAAGCATATTTAGCTGATTTTTAGTGCATAAGTGCATACATATTCATACATTTTTTAGTGCATAAATATCCTAACCCTAGTTATAAAAGAAAAAAAAATTTATGATTTTAATAATGTTTGATGTCATGGTTAGGACTTTGATGTTGTTATAATAAAATTAAAATCTTTAACTATAATATTTATAATAATATAAAACTTTACATTTTGTATGTATGTATGTATGCAACTGCATATGTATTTTGCATATTTTATGTATTTTACTTATTGAAAGATGATCTATGTATAAACCTATCGGTTTTTTTTATCCGATGACATAGATATTGAAGTAATAAGTATAATCATGAACTACTACATATTATGTAGTAGTTCGTGGGTATAATTATTAAAAAAAAGAAAAAATAATAATACAAAATAAATAATAAACACATTTTTAAATAAATTCAGTCGAAATTGTATTGTTTTAGTGTACATATTATGTATGTATTTGATCATTTTATTATTTGTCTGTTTTTAAAGCTTTTAAGTTCCTTAGTCTAGCCATAACCGTCTTTAATATATTTTAATTAATTTAACAACATCTAAGCCCTAGTTATTATAATTTAATATTGGATTGATCATATCTTAATGTTTGAAAAGGTAATGTTCTTTCAAAATCTATTTGATTTTTATGCATAATTTAGCATTACGCTGAACGCGAAGTTTTAATCATACACGGTTTTGAAACCAATGTTGTCGTTTTATAGTATTTAGAAATGTTATATCTAAAATTAACTTGATTCAGACAAACTTTGAAAGTAGTTATGTTATTATTTATTATTTAAATTAAAAAATATATTTGTATACATAATTGTATGTTGTATAATATAATTTATACAATAATTTTGTATAATTACCTATTTATCTACTGTATGATCTTTTTTTATAACTTTATTTTATTTGAATAATAAATGAATAAGTATTATGTAAAATTATTGAAAAGATAAAAACCGTTTCAATGATAGCATTATAAATAGTACAATTATGTAATATACATAATATTATAGTATTATTCTTTTTTTTTTAATTATTATCAATTTGACCCATGTAATATAAAACTAAATTAAGATACTAAACACACGTTTTATTCTATAATAAATTAATAGTTACAACCTTAATTACCTGTACACTATCTGTACAGATTATAAAGGTTGTACAACAATGCATCGGCGTATGACAGAAGCACAAAAATATATTATTATTTTTATTAATGGCATTTAACAAATTTAATTCAAAACTCAAATGTAAATAACTTTTTAAATTATTGATGCGTAATGACGAGTGAAACATCAAAATTTATTAAAAAATAAACCCTACATGAATCATATTTCAAAAATATAGGTTCCCATTTGAATTTTAAAAGTTACACCTCAAACCTCCCCGTTCCAATTAAAAAAAAAAAATTAACATCAAAATAATTTTGTTTATGTGATTTAAAAAGGTTTTCACATAGGTCAATTTTTTCTAATTTAAGGACGTCATGCTGAAATCTGCTGTCACATGAAATTTGGAACACCCTGTATATAATTTCCAATAATTTCAAATTGCTTTAATACAACTGTACGTATGATGGTTGACTAATGACTTTCGTGCGATCGTTTCAAAAATACTCTTCTCTATATATTGTAATTTCATCAAGCTTTTTCGATCGAGCAATACACGACTTCCTTCCTTATTCTTAGACTCTATAACAAGCACATTTTCCCCTCGATACACCATGCAAATGCGGCGGTAAATTCATCTTCTAGAAAAATCCGTTTTCTACATTTTTGTGGGACATCTAATACGAATGACAGCATATTCCCCATCAGCGAGAATATCCGTCTTAAAAAACCCTCGTATATGCTTACATAGCGTGACGGTGTTATTATATGAATAACAATATTGAACTAGTTTTCCGAATCAAATCCATCATTTAAAAACTTACGATCGGCGAAGTCGAGTATGAAATTATTACAATCGATGAGCTCTGCAGGCGGTCTTGGTGATATATATGTAAAACTTTTCTGAGTGTTTAGTTTTTTCATGTTAGCGATTGAACCGGCCATGATTTAAAAAGTATATATTTAATGAAGAACACTTAAACAGTTTAGCAGTTGTGGTGCGAAGAGGTATAAGGCTGTAGAAACACTGAACGACTGGTAAATTCTAGATTTTAGCAGTAATGCGTACACCTTTTCAAATGAAAACGAAAAGAAAAATAATAAAATGCTTAAACACTTGTAAACATTTTACAACACTAGAAATTTGTTAAAGTCAGAGCGAGCGAACGAGGTCGATAAATGTATCGGAGCAGACTAAACCAATTCAGCTATACTCAGTGATATATATAAGTACCTACGCGATAATCACAAAAGAACTACTAGTTAAACTATTAAAACATTATTAAGAGTCTGCGACATCCTTAGGATATTTGTTAATTAAATAAATATCTTAATGACGGGAAATTTAAGCTGTCAGAATATAATCAGAGCTATTAGTGAATACATTAAGCAGGTGGTGCGAATTTATTTAATTGATTTATTTGAAAGTACTAAGTATACATCCTGGCTGCGTATTTACGGATGCTACTCGACCCTGGCCAATAGATCCCGGATTTAGCTAGGGTACGTAAAACTAATTTATTTTACGGATGCTACTCGAGACTGGCCCCTATGTTCAATATTTATATGTGTTATTAATTTATTAATATATAATATATTATTATGTATTATTAATCCAAATAAATAAAGTTTCAATTTAGATAATAAAATACATAATTTAGTATAATATAATATATATTATTAATATATTCTATTATTTATATTATACATATTATATTAGTAATTAAAATTAAAAAAAGTTTCAGTTTGGACTCAATATATAACTGCTTCTATAGGTAAAAATATGTAAAAACAATATTATTAACAATGTATGCAGCTGTACCCATCTTATTGATAGTGTACAAGTTCATAGTCTATAATATAAAAAATTCAAAATATTATATGTGATGGTAACTAAATTAAAATAATACCTAATAAAAAATAAATATAAACTAAAATAAATTGTAATGGTAGGATACTAAAATTGTCCATTAAACTAAGTCAAGGTTAATTTAGGTTGAATAAGTAAATAAA
Source organism: Aphis gossypii (assembly GCF_020184175.1). Lineage (NCBI taxonomy): Eukaryota > Metazoa > Arthropoda > Insecta > Hemiptera > Aphididae > Aphis > Aphis gossypii. The sequence continues at coordinate 1,334,193 of NC_065533.1, forward strand.
TAAAAGTCGATAAAGATTTTTTAATATTTTATAATAATATAATAATAAATAATATGCTTAATTATACATTTGTAGTGAAAAGTAAATGAATAAACACAAAAAATTAAATGACATAATTCGGATTCGAACTTGACATATATTAAATAATATGTTAGGCATTGCCCACCCGGACAATAAGACACTTCTTTCACATTAGTAATGTACTTAATTAAACAATAAAATAAATCCAGAATCAAAAATAGTTTCGAAAAAAGAATTCAAAGTTTTGGATTATTTAGTCTATTCTAAGTAAGATAGTCCGTTTAACATGTTAACGGACAACTGACCGTTCTGCACGACTTTTTCTTACGACGCAACCGCCATATTTTTTTTTTTTTTGATCGCACATTTTGTTTTGTGTTGCCTTTATTATTTTTTTTTGTGGTAATCACGCCCCGTGCGTCATAAACCTACCACTAAGGTAGATATCACCCGACGTTTGTTTTTTTCTTATTATTACTAGGTCAACTGTCGCGACAAACCTGCAACAACTACTGCCGTCAACCAGGTCGTGTCACAATCACTGTTAAATGAACTTGACGAAGAATCCACAATGCAGTCACAAAGTTGATCTTACTTCTTTTGATAAAAAAAATGGTACTGACTGACAAAAATTAACGTGCAAAGTGTGTTAACCACGGCGTGGTATGTAAAGCTATGTTAAGACGTGGCGTGTAAATAGTGTGCCCCGGCAATTATAGTAAAATAATGTTTTATAAGCTTATGTTTGACATTGCAACTTTTTTCACAGAGTGTATAATTAATCTTTATGTTATTACTCATTTCATCTATAATATTATAATTTGAATTATGTAAAAAGTAATTTTTGTATTTCCTATAGATCAATTCACTATTAAACATTAAAAGTACAGTATTATTAGCACAAGGTTCTTTTAATCCTCTTTTGTCTAATGATTTTGTGTAAAACTTGTATTATTGAGGAAAATATTCAGTGTCTATGGTGTTGTACATGAACGTACAACACTTATCACATGATACTTTTAATATTGCATTTGTGGTACTGCCAGCCAAATGATATACAATATTCATATCATATTAAGGGAACATTTTTAATGCATCTGAAATATTATCTAAATAATTTATTGGTTCTACTAGTTTAGCATTAAAAGTGGACTGTAGTATATCGATAGAAGTACTATTGAAGTTTTCAGGAACTTTTTAAAAATAATTTAATAAAAATTCATCATTGCCGTTCATGTAATTGCTTTGTTTTAAAGCAGAAACATACTGTGACATCTACAGTATAATTTTGAATGCTCTGACAGATTGAATTGCATTTAGTGTTTTCCCTGCCTTACGACGCATTTGTGAAAAAATATTTTCAACCGCATCTTGGGTGAAACGATGGCACAGTATAAAATCAAATCCATTACAAAACAATAACTCATCTGTTTCAATAATAGATAATGAAGACATAATGAGACCAACATTCAAAGGTTTTCGTCCATTTAATCCAAACTCAGTCTGTTCAACTATTCCAATCAATTTCTGAAGGAAATCAAATTTTTTTTCCTTGTTCCTTGTTTCTTTTGGTTATTGATGTTTTCCGTAATTTGATAGATGTTAATGAAAACCACTCATCGATTTATCTAATAAAATAAGCAGTTGTTAATGCACCTTTAGGTAAAAATTCATAGTTGTTAGCAGTTTCCACTGCAGCTGCAGTTTTCAAAGAGAAAAATTGTACTGCTGCCTCAATATGCATTTTTTGAAAAGTATTTGGATGTATCACTTCTCGTTTTAATAGATGCAGTAAGCAAAGTTCTTTATCTCTATTTGAATTCTTTCACTGTTCAATATTCTACAAGTCTGCCACAAACTTACAGTGAACATATTCTGTAGGTAGACCTTTTGATTCACAGTATTCTTTTGGTAAATTTATTGGGTTCCTTAATTCCTTAATGCAGTACTTTTTAAATTTTGAATCAAATGGCATACTTCTCGCATAGTAAATATATTATTATCATCATAAGTGAAAAAATCTGTCTAATACCAGTTTTTTGAATTTTTACAGCTTAATTTTTCCATAGTGATCTATTTTCATTTCCCTTATCAGAAGCTAATGAAACAACTTTCAAACCAGCACTGTATTGTTAATTCAGAAGCAAGAGCCCCATCTGTAATATGAGCACCAATTACTTGTTTCCAATTATTCTTTACACTACCTAGCAACACTAATAAAAGTTTATTTCCTGGTTTATTAACATTACCAAGAGTAATCTTTCCATATCGTTTACCTCGGTTTTTATTATATAATTCTTCACGGCTAATTTCTATTTCATCAAATGAGAGAACATAGAATTTGTCTTCTTTCTCTAACTGTTGTACTTTATAGCTTAAAGGTTTTAACATTGATTCAAACAATCCAAATTCTAATGTAAGACCGTGTAGTCATCAACATGGTGCTATAACATGGTATTGGAAAATTCATTTCTCTTAAAAATTGAAATCCATGAACACCAACTGCAAAACGAATTTTTAATGATTTCATAATTATTTCATTGTCCCATTTCTATACATATACATTTGTTACCTTAATAAGAATTTTTATTTACTGTTCAGTTAAAAATTGCTTCAAAGCAATCTCTCTGCTTCACTATCACTTGTCTTACACTTGTCTAGTAAGTTCCAGATATTATTTTTATAAATTATTTCATCACTTTGCTCTGAATTTAATTTCTTTTTTAGCCAGAATCCTACATATATATATATATATATATATATATATATATAAATTATTCTAACAATAAAATAATGTTATATCTGGAAGCACTGTTTGAACTGTGCCATTACTGGTCCCAGAGCTAGGTGAGCATCAACTAGTGTCACTTGCTCCTATGGCGGGCAAACTAAATTATCTTTTTAATACTGAAGTTGAGATTTGAGCTGTCATAACATGTGGTCGAAAATTCTCTCATTTCCAGGTTTAAGATTTATGTTCTCATGATGTGTATCAATGATACCATCACTAGATCCAAAATAATGAACAATGGTCGTAGAAGGAAATTTACCATCGCTCAATAATGAATATGTCATTCTTGTGAATTTCTTATCGTCAACAAAAGATTTGTAATATACATATATATTGGAGATATGGATCAGCTTTAGGAATTTGTTTCCTACCATATTCAGGCCAATGAAACTGGTCACTTTTCCAATCCATTGGCTTACCTATATTGTGATATAAAATCACATCTTCTGGCGCAGGTTTCACTGGAGGTGAAGTGCAATAATCTTCATTATTGACTTTTGTTAATAACCACCGGTATTCTTCAAATGGCAAATTATTAAGGGATGTTAATATACCTTATTTTTAAATGATATTTGTGTGGATGAATGACATAATAAATAAATTATGCAATTTAAACAATGAGTGAATAACTGTAATTTGTATACAACATGATTTAATATTTATTCATGTTTTCTTATAACTATTTACATTTGAACTTTGGTAATTTGTTTTATTAGAATGTATAAGTATAAGTGTTATCAAGAGTATGTATAATTTAACTAAGGTAATTTATTACAAATTTAACAAATTGTTGGTTGTGATATTTTATTATTTTTTTTTTTTTTGAATAAGGTCATATCTAAATCGGAAATTATTTGAGGTTCAAACACTCCATCAAATTATTATGAAAAATATTATTTATAAAAAGTGCGTTCTGCTGTATAGTAGGTACCCTAAAATGAATGTATTAAATTTGAATCCAGTGATAGATATTATTATATACGAAAAACGATTCTGAACGTAGATGATTTGACAGCATTGGATATAATTTCCATTGGTTAGTGAAAAAAGTGATTTATGTTTTAATAGTCTGAATACACCAAAATGTAAGTTTTTTTAGAATTATTGCTAGCCAAACTTATGGAAAATCTTGTACTAAATTTTCAACTTTTACCTACTTTTACAGAGAATTTAACTAATTACACCCAGGTACAAAATAATTTGTAAATATTCATGATTTTGATGAATTTTTGTTAACATCAAAAGCTAATAAAATAATTGATGCCTACAAATAGCATTGAAATAAGCAAAATATTTTGAAAATTAAATCATGTGAAGAAAATGTCAATTTAAATAACTAGTCAAATTTTCAATGTTTTTTGGTTGTCCAAAACTTCTTTACCAACACTTCAAGAAAAAAAAAAAGGAAATACTTAGAAAAATCAAAAATTTCAGTTGTCTATAAAGTATAAAATAGACTATCTATGAATAGTTCAAAATATTATGAAATGTATAAATTTGAGAAATTTAACTGCACATAGATAACACTAATAAAAACATTTTGTGAAAATTTCAAGTATTGACAGTGTTTAGTGTTTGAGTTACAACCATATAAAAAACCAATTTGATCGAAAACTGGTTTTGCGAAAAAATTACCATTTTTCCGTTACTTTTTTTTTGTTTTTCTCGATTTTGTCGGAAAATGTTTACTTTCAACCTCCATAATGTACCATGAATATTCACTTTGCCATCTGAAACTATTCCCGAAGTTTGAAATTGAAGCATCATTTAACTAGTTATGCTATTCGTAGATATAAAAACAAAAAAAACACATCATTGAAAAATCAAAATCAATACATTTATCACTTCGTTCAGAATCTAAAATATTAGATATTGACATAAAATAATTTTTTTGTTTTGCTTAGTTCCTGCTTTTTTAAGTAATTCCTTTTCTTTTAATCTAATAATTTATATAAATTATATAAGTAATTTAATTTCTAAATACACTTTACACAGAATTGTTATTATTAGCATTATTGAATAATAATGCTCCTATTATGAATAGTCTAAAAATTATTCATTCTGGTGAGACATAGCCACATAGGTGCAATAAGTTGTAACCATAATAATATTTTTAAAAAAAAATTCTAAATAGTTAGGCTACAATCCACAGACCTGTTATTATGAATTAATTTGGGACCTAGGGCCCGGAGGTTTCTTGCACCCCTAGCGCCCCCGGTAGTTGCGGCACTGGAGTCCAATCTTATTGTATTTTTTTACAGGTAAAAAGGTAGAGTGCATTAATGTATCAAAGCCGTAAATTACTGTTGTCGGTTTTCTATGTTTACTAATGAACAGGCTCTTATGGTACGTAAAGACACTATGTACGTTCGCTGATCACTTATATTTGAAAATTTAAAAAAATATGTTAACATGTGGTAGTAGGCAGTAGCATATAAAACACATATTTCTACAATTTATTGAAAATTATAAATTTTATTATTAAAAGAATAATTAATGAACGCGAAAAATAAATCATTTTTAATTTTTAATCTCAATTATTCGTATAGTATCAGCTAGTCACACTGATGTATTTGTTGAAATAAATGTACTTTTTTTTGTGTGTATCTTTTAAAATTACAATTTTTTATTGCATACAAATCCTAATCCCTGATAATAAACAATAAAGCCATATTAAAGCCATATTAAATGAAGAAAAATAAATAAATTATGTCAATAATAAAGCCGTAGGTAATTAATTTGTAGACTTAGATATTTTAATTAATTAAATCACAATATACTGGGGCAACGGTGTGATAACGAAATTGTTTTTTTTTTTTGGTTAGAAATTTTTACATATTAAATAACTTAATAACAAACAGTTTTTAAGTCGAAATATTGACTTTGAGGTGTCAGGGTAACTCACTTCTGCATAGCAGAGTGACATCCACACCCGCTCTTTTTAGTATTAAAAGCGCATATACTTATTATTAGGGCGCGGATTTTTATGTAATAAAAAAGTCAAAATATGTAAATATTTATGTTGTTATTTTTGCAAAAATATGTATTAAAAATCATTAAATATTTAACAACAAAAAATGTGTATTTTTAATTAATTTTGAATCATTTAAAAAAAGTAATATAGATATAAAATTCTGCTATATAACATATATTTTTTTTAAATTTAATTTATTCATCTTCATTACAGTCGCCTTCGAAACAGTTTGAAACAACGTACATTTGTAGATTTTCAAATTTAAATGTGCGGCGGTTAGGTCTTAAAATTGATTTGTATCGGCTGAAAGAGCGTTCCACATCAACTGAGGTTAATGGGGCATATTTCATATTTGATATATCAGATGGTGTAAATTCAATATTCATTGATGGGTTTTCATTTGTATTTAGAAGAATATTTCTAATAGTTTTTATATTTTGTAAACCAACATTTTTAGCTAGTACATCGTTTAATTTATTTTTTATTATCACTCCAGATTCTCCTTGGACTTCATTTAGTGTATTTGCTGCATTTTCTACTATTGCTAGGCTTTCAATTATTGTGAGATTTGATGTTTCTAATTTTTTTATGACTTCAACCAAAAAACAAAAATTTGCTAAAATATATGCTAAATTACTTTTTAGCTCGTTATTTTGCATAATATCTTTTGCTTTTGCAATAGAAATTGAATTATCCGAATCAAGATTTGAAATTACGTCTTTAATTTTTTCGAAATTGTTTGAATAGTATTTAACTGCTGCTAACCACGTACCCCACCGAGTAATGATTGGCTCAGGAGGATTGCATAAATTAGGATATAACTCCTTCAATTTTAGTACTCTACTAGGAGCTTTAAGAAATACTTTTTTTATGGTAGCAATTAATGAATCAACTAGTGGAAACTGTGCTCTAACTGTTTCAGCAACACGATGAAATCCGTGTGCTAAACATGTTAAATGTAACATTTTCGGATAAAAGTAGTTAGAACCTTTCCAGCTTTTACCATATATGGCGCACCATCCGATAAGAACAATAAAACATTTTCGTGATGTATACCTTGTGGCCATAATAAACCCATCGCATCATTAAAAAATCTAGCGATTGTTTGATGATTGCACTTAGTTAGCTCACCACAGCTTAAAACAATTGGTTTGGAAGGTTCGGAATTTAATTTTCCAACTATACAATTGGCGATATAGCGACCATCGACATCTGTAGTTTCATCAACTGAAACCCAAATAGGACCATTGCCAATGATATCTCGAATTTTAGAAAGCGTTTCATTATAAATAATTTCAACGTAATTTTTTCGAATAGTGCTTTCTTCGGGAACAGCTTGCCCAGTGTACTTTTCCAAGAACATTTTAAAAGTTGGATTTTTTAATTTAGTAAGTGGGATATCAGCCTTGATTAATGCTCGACATAAATCGGTATTGAAATTTGACTTACTATTTGAGGATGCTGAAGAAGTGATGAAATTCTGAGTGAATTGAATTTTCCTCACTTTATTTTCTTTATGCTTTGTTGTATTGATATGCTGAGTTATTAAAGAACGTTGTAAACAAGACACAGATTGTCCACAAGCCACACAAAGTAACACGTGTCCATCACTCTTAAAAGTTTCATTAGGGAATTCTAAAAGGTATTGAGCTACTTTTCCTTTTTTTGTTAAAGGAATTTTCGGCATATTTTTATATAGTGTTATACACGCACAAAATTCAAATGTAACGAATATAAACTCACAACGTAAAACACATATGGACAAATAAACGATATACACGCCGAACAGCACAACAGAAAACTAACCGATATTATAACGACATCAGAAATCGCAATCAATATTATCTTATATTTTATTTCGAGTTACGACGCGCGACGTCGAAAAACCGATAAAACAAAATTCCCAATAGAATTATAGTTATTTTTAACATTTCTGGAAATTTAAAAAGTACCTTTTTTTATAAAATATGAAATATTTGCAAAATATATACTTATTAGTAAGATATTTAAAAATATGTATTTACATTCAAATATGTGAAAATATGTAACATAAAAAAGTGTCATTTTATTCAGAATGTTTTGAAACGTGTTTATTTTTAATCAGAATGAAGATATTTGTATTCAATAAACATATGTATTTACATAAAAATCCGCGCCCTACTTATTATTATTCTATATGTCTAATGGGACTCAAAAAATGTTGATTAAAATAATTAGTCGCCCTATACATGGTTTCTCACAATTTATGCGATTGTAATCCTAATAGAAACACCCCGTAATAATCGGCTAATCTACAAATCTAAATAAAAGAATCGTTAAAATCAAAAAATATGTTTAACTGGAAAACAAAACAGTTATATTCATTAAAAAGGTCAACTTCCAAAAAAAAATTCGGTGAGTATAATATATTATCTGCTGCTAAAATAATAACATAATTTTTTATAAGAGTGGTAAATAATTTATTTAGCCGACACCAGAAGAACAACTGCAAATAATAAAAAAATTCCACGAAAATCTCATGGGAGAACACCAAGGCATTACCCGTACTTATCAACGAATATTTCAACAATATCAGTGGAAAGGGATGAGACGGATGATCAAAGACTAGGTTCTATCGTGTATAGTTTGTCAATTTAACAAGACAACTAACCGAACAAATAAGGAACCAATAGTGGTAACAACCACTGCATCTCGTCCTTTTGAAAAAATATTCACGGACATTGTTGGTCCATTATCTAAGTCAATTAACAGAAATTCTTTTATCCTAACATTACAGGATGACTTGTCAAAATTCCCATGGGCAGTCACCATGTACAATCACGAAGCAAATACCGTGGCACATTACTTCGTTACTCAATTCGTATGTCTACATGGACTTCCGCAGACACTCGACTCAGTTTGCGGAACTGAATTCTTGAGCAGTCTTTAAAGAAGTATGTAATCAACTGAAGATTAAACAGACTTCTACGAGCCCATATCGACCACAGAGCAATGTTTCATTGGAAGGGAGCCACAGAACATTAGGTGAATACTTGCGTAGTTTTGCAAATAAAGATCCTCAAAATTGGGACGCACATGTACCATTCGCTATGTTCTACCATAACTCTATTGTCCATTCTGCTACGAATTCCCAACCTTATGAACTAGTCTATGGAAACAAACTCACGGTTCCAAACTCCTTTACTAGGACCCAAGAACCTCAATACAATTACAATGATTATTGTCAACTAGCTAAGACACAATTACAAACCAGCAAGATTGAATCAAAAATCGTTACGACCAAACGCATAAATCCTTGAAAATAAACCCTGGTGACAAATTAATGATGCAAGAAAAACAAAACAAAGGGAAACAACTAGCTTCAAAATGGCTAGGACCATATACTGTGATAGATTCTCATCTAGACTCACCAAACCTAACAATACTTAAAAACAATAAACTAGTCAAACTACATAAAAACCCATTTAAGAAATTTCATGAAAGAGATTATCACAAGTTTCAGAATCATCCTGATCATTCTACGATCTACAGAACCTTAAATCAAGAATCTCGAAACGATCGAGTTCAACAGACCATTCATGTCAATATTAAATGTAACATCTTTCGAAATCAATCATGGAGCGTATTATGAGTCATATGGAGAAGTTAGATTATCGCATCTCAGCTGGAATTTGGTAACTTATCTTGACCTCGATACAATAATTTCGAAGTACGCTTTGATAATAAAATATTATGAAGCGACTATGCACATTTGTGAGAAAATGACAGAAAACTTCTGAAGCGTGGAAATCTCTAACACTTGTGAACTATTCATACAACAGTTTTCTCGAGCAACCTTACCCTACTTAAAGGAAATTGAAGCAAATCATCATAGTTTGATGTTAGCCATTGGTTATGAACGGACAGAGGAAAACAGGATTCGCCGAGGATTGAGACATGTTTTGTCCAACGTTCTACATGGGACGTGTTCAAAAATCGATATCGAATTCATAATAAACAAATAATAGAGTTAAATAGGACCAAAGCTAGCAGCCTCAACCTAAAATCAGAGGAAACAAGAATATCACAAACAGAAATAAACCACACTACACAACAGATTGAAAAGCAACAACAAAAGCTAGAGGAAAATCTTCGATTTATACAACAACAAACAAATAATAGTATTACGAATATTAATAAACTGGAATTTAAAAACAAAATATTAGAACAAGTCCTTATATTTGAAGTAATATTGAACAAGTATGCAGATGAAACCCAGAATCTCGTAGCAGTGTTAAATGCAGCAGTAGACGGAAAATCACACACTAGTATGTTCACCACAAAGAAACTACACAGAGGATAATTAGAAATTAAAATGAACATACCCATCGGAAAAGCTCTTCCATTGGAAATTACGATGAAACTTTAATAAAGTTCTACAGAATATCAGAAATCACCATAATTCATAAAGATAATTATTTAATATACGTTATGGAAATTCCTTTAATTTCCAGCGATGAGTATACCATGTATCGTAAAATACCATAACCGATACGATACCATGCAAATATGATAATACTAATTGATCCAGAAACAGACTAAGTAGGATTTAGCCGAGACAATAAATGTTTCCTAACGTTAAGACTAGAGCAATGGGAAAAATATATACAAGCAACGCACTACAAAATATGTAAGGACATTCAACAAATCCACCACAGTGCAGGATCCGAGTTATGTATTATTTCACTAATCACAAATCACCAATCAAGCTCAAACAATTGCAAGATAAAGTTCATATCCCTAAATACGCCCATCTGGCATAAATTGTCCCGAACTAACTCTTAGATATATTATAGCCAACTGGAAATAGGAACCATAACCTGTCAAAATTCTTCACTAACATCTAAAATCGAAAATGCAGGTGTAGAAAGACTGAGCTTATCCCCTTTATGTAAAATCCATATAGGAAATTCTATACTATTTACAACCAATCGACCAGTTAAGAATACCCAGTTTGATATTATACCATAAAATAATAAAAATAACTTATTTAAACTTTTGGAAGAGTCCGTTAAGAATATTTTACCTCAGAACATTACGAACAACAGTTTTATTAAAGATCTTAACCATTTAGCAAACATAGCATCTGACATTAGTAAACTTCCACACGTTTCCTCAGAACCTCTATTAATATTAAGAATTGAATTTTATGTAATAATAATTTATGTATTTTCTATACTTTTCGCTATTTCAATTCGCATAATAATCTATAAATTAAGAATTAATCGTATTAAAACATAATATAACCCCGAGATACCAGATGGTAATTCCAGTGGTAATCAAGTGGAAATTCAGGTATACAATTTAATTGTATTTAGTAATTATAATTAATTTGTATAATTTCATTTGCACATCATCGACTTCCAAAAATTTCTTTTTGCAAATTACAAATTGGTTTCTACTGTAAAGAGTTGAAAGGCGGCCTTCCTTGGTCCCAATTTCGTACATATTATTGTTAAATGTAAAAACAGAATAAACATATTTTTATAATTTTACCTGGAATATTAATAATATAAGTAAAATATTTTTAAGTACCTAAAAGAATAACTCCAATAATGTTTCTAAAATCACTACGGGCCCTATCTACGTCTGGAATTTTAACCGTTACTGACTGACCAACTTCAACAAACTGACAAAAACGATTTTCAGAAGCTTGCATCATTTTTATAGCTTGAACTTTCAAATTTTTAAGTGATTCGGTTCTATTTTCACGAATAGCTTTTATTCTTAAAGGTACAGCTAAAATAAAATAAATACATTGATTAATTTTATTTAATTATATAACATAAATATTACTCAAAAACTGAATCTAAAAATCTAAAAATATAATTAAAAGGTATTATTATTATATTTTTACTATATAAGTAGATATAGGTACCTTCTTTGTTTTCGATGTCGTTATTACTGTTTGATACAGTAGAAATAGAATTCAGAGCTTTTTCGAGGTCTTCTTGAGTTCTTAAATTACTAATAATATTTATTGGCAGAAGTGTACTTTTTAATCCAATTTTAGCTTTTGTACCAAACATAGCTTCATAAGGTGAACATTTTATTCCTGAATGCAATGAACGATTTTTCATAAACTGAACAAATTTTAACCCCTCACTCCATTTTTTAGTACGGTTGTCTTGCAACCAAGTAGCAAGAATATTTTCAATGTCCTGGTTAGCTCGTTCGACTGAACCTTGACTTTGTGAGTGACGAGGTTTACCATGAACTATTTTAAGTTCTGGCCACATTGCACATATTTCAGTTACAACCTGATTTGCAAATTCTCGACCGTTGTCTGATTGTAAAATTGATGATGCTCCGAAAGTAGTGAAAATGTCTAATAATACGTAAGCGACTTCTTCGGCACGTTTGTGTTTTAACGGTCGAAGTAGTATATATTTTGTGAGGTGGTCTTGGTAAACCAGTATAAACTTATACTCACCATCGGATTGTGCTTGCATATCAATTAGGTCTATCTGACAGCGAGAATTCATCTCAGTAGATATGATTGGTTGCACCACCAATCCTTTCTTGGCTGTGCTTCCTTTTTTTTTACACGATTCGCAACTATTTAAGTAGAGCATAATCATATCTCTAGTAATATTTTTATATTTTGTATTTACCTCGTGTTCCATCCTGTTTCGTCCACCATGTCCAATCGATAAATGAATATTATGTATAACATCAAATAACTCTTCATTATGTACATAATATTTAATTTCATTGTTGTCAGATACTGGTACAATTAACTTGTTAATATCAGCAACTTTTAACACATCATATTTTTTTAAAAGATTATAATCATTATCGGTTCCTTTTTCTTTGAATTGTTCTTTAATTGATTTATATGTAATATTAATTGATCATATTTCAATTTGGTAAAAAATAAAGTATTTGAACCTTTTTTTTTAACAAATTGTTTAAATCTTTATTAAACTTTTCCATATTCGAAACAATAGTTACGCACTGAATCAATTAACCTGCACTATAACGTACAAACGATTCGCTGTTACTAAATAGTTTATTTTTGAGAATAGTTAAAAGGCCGATTGTGGCACTCCATGATAAGCACTACAACTACATATAATTTAACTTATAAATTAGTAAATATAGTTATAGGTAATATATTATGTCACGTACACACGTATAATATGTGGACAAGCGGACATCCCCATTGTAAAAATACGATAAGAACTTACTAACAAACTACCTAGTGACAGATAATAATTTTTAAATGATAATTTGACTTTATTTTAGCCATGTTTTACGATTTATCATTATTCGTTAAATCATTTCATCCGTTTTCTATATTGCCCAATATACGAAGGGCATTGTATAAAATGTCCGGACAATGTATAAAATGCCCGGGCATTGTGTAAAATGCCCAAATTGTATACTTTGCCCGTAACATATATATACATTAAGTTACATATTTGCAACATTACTTAATAACACAACTATAAATTTATCAGATCATATATTAATAATATATTAGTAGTATAAAATGGGGGATTCTGAAACATATCCCAATGGCCCCATGATCCTTGCTGACCCGCTGATCCTTACTAACCCCGGAGACCCCTCCGCCAACTACGTGTGTGACGTATGTTCCGTATGACCCATACCACTCGATCCACTACGTGTGTGATGTATTTTTACACCGCCGCCGTGGTTATCAAGTTATCAATTACGCTTATCATATTATTGTAGATGCACCATATTATTGTACATTCACCATTTTTTAATTTCAATTTCGTATGTTTCTCCGACTAACATACAATTCTCAGTATGTCATCATCTATTCTTCAAAGGTTTCACTAAGCAACCATTGTGTATAAATCTTTAGGTGGGTTATATTTTTAAAATCACTTGAGTTTTAAACCAGACGTGTTATAAAACACAATACAAATTATTTTTACCAACACAGTATACTATTAGATTTATTCAGATACGTTTATAGCGAAACAAATATTTTAATTGACATTACGTTTACATAAAATATTTTTTTATATTTATTATTTCTCGTGATTATTTTATCTACAGTCTTTACAAGTATTGTTGTGTTACATTTTTCACTTTATTTCTATCAGTTAGTTTAAATAAAAATATGATTAACTTATTTTTCTTATATATCTGTTATTATTTTCTTAATCCAATATGGAAATGAGAATCTGAGGAAGATACCCTACTTTCACGAGCTGAGCTCATCGCAATCCACGGTGAAGTGTTTCAGGAAGAGTAAGCTATATCATTTTTATTTATAATTTATTTTTTAATTTGTTATTTTATATAGTGTGATGATTGAAACAAATCATGTGATTGCACCGATAAATGCGCCAACTATAAGGGTAATTTATCAAGAATACTTGGTGACACATACGTCTATCGAAAGAATGATGAATTGGGCTATACGTGCAAGGACTTTATCACAGCAAATTAATCTAGAATTTAGGGCGTTAAGAATGCTAATGTCTAATCATTATTCTGATAGTTCAATCCCCGTAGACGAGAGCATAGTAAGCTTATAATATATACATGTAAAATATATTAAAATTAGGTATGAAAAATCGTTAATATTATTAGTAGTATACATTTGCCGATCCTGGGACCGCCACCGCCACCGCCACCGCCACCGCCACCGCCACCGCCACCGCCACCACCGCCACCGCCACCGCCACCCCCTCTACACACCGCTCAGCCATAGATCAGGCCACCGCCACCGCCACCCCCTCTACACACCGCTCAGCCATAGATCGTCTGCCACCGCCACCGCCACCGCCACCCCCGCGACCTACCACTCGCCCAAGGTACCGCCACCCGTACCACCACTACTCCCCAACCAAAGATCGTGCAGTCGTCACAACACTACAACACCTCTGATCCATAATTATACGTATGTACTATATACACTACGAGCACACTAAACACACATATATTACCTTTATAATTTATATATATGCAACAGGGTGGTCAAAGATTCTGCATGGAATTGTTTATTAAGCATTACCGTTACCACTTATATATATATACATAATTTTTTTTTTTTTTTTTGTTATCCAGCATTTCCCATACTTAAAATCCCTTCCATTTCAATATGAATTAAAATAATGATACATTACCTTATTAAATCAGTATGCACATACGTTTTTACAAAAAAAGGTACACGAGTTATTTACAATGTATTCCTTAACAGCGATGTTTTTTTATTGTTTTATTAATACTCTGGGATTCGAACGACGTAATTCAGAAAATGAATTTGATATACCATTTTTATTTATGCCGTAAGTTTATTGTAATTTGAATAATCATTATTATTATTTACCATATTTGTTGTTTAGTTTTAATATACAACTATTACCACAAGTTAGACCTCCACCAACGGATTTGAATGAAGTTTTCAGGATGATAGATGAAATAATGTAAGTTTAATATTATAATGAATAATATTGTTATTTTCTAACATTAAAAATATTAGTTATAGTAGTGACGAAAACGACGAAGAAATGTCTGAAATATATTCACCTGAAGTATCATCTGATGAAGATTTTTAATAATGTAAATAGATATTATGTAAATAGATCAATAAACAATGTCGATAGTTTTTTTTTTTAATTATTATGAATTTTTATTATACAAGTATATATTAGGTACAATATTCAATACAAACTTCTAACAGCATTTTGTCATCTTCTACAAAGTCTTCGCCCCAAATATATTTTTCTATTGCTTCAAGACATACATCGTTGGTTTCTTCACCGCCCCAAAAGTCGACTTGATTTGGTTTATCTATAATAGTAAATATTTTTATACAAAATGAATAAAACAATAATAAAATGAACATACCAATTGTTCGGTGTTGATGAACACAATCTTCAGATATATGGTTAACATCGTTCCTAGTCTATAACAGCATAATATAACGTCGGTAAGGTAAGTGCTACAATATTAAACAATATTATGACATAGTGACATACTAACTTCATCTACTGAAATATTTTCTTCTGGGCTGAATAAATTACTGTAATAAACCCGTCTTGGTGTATTTGATAGCTACAAAATTTATTTATTTTTTTTTTAATTATATATATATATATATATAATATGATATATACGTAATTAAACTGACCATTATATCCAACTCGCCATTTGCTATAAAATCAATAAATCCTGTTGAAATGTCCTGTGTATTGATGGTAGATTCTTTGCTGTTGTTGTACGACATTTGAAAAAAGAAATGATAAAACGATTTTTAAAAAAGATAAAATAATTGTTTTAAGCAAGAGCGTTCAGAAATGCACTAACAGTGCACTATAGCTTAGGTATCATGTTTAAGAGAAAGAAATTACATCGTCATACGAGGGGGGTATAAAATTGCTAAGACAGCATTTAAGCAAAAATCTTGGAAACGTTGAATTTTGAAATGTGTACAAAAATTATTATTATTTGGCTTGATCATTGTTAAATGCGGTAGTAACGATTTGACAGTCATTGTCTCAGGTTAGCTATCTCTTTATCTGTATATTTTGTTCATATTCAAAATGTTTAAGTGCGAACAGTGTGAACATACTTTTTCGCGGAAAGACATTTTAACCAGGCATTTAAAGCGGCATAATAAAATTGAGCAATTTAAGTGTATTATTTGTGGCAATTTATTTTGCAGAAAGGACGCTCTCAGAAGACATGAGAAAAGTATTCATGGTGAGTAAATTTCATAGTCATACAATAGAATATTAGGATTCTATAGATGAAAATTATTGTTTTTATCATTATACAAAGATAAGATTAGTACGTACATGATATATTCAATACCGCGGATCCGATGAACATGTAGCTGTCAGTTTTGTTTACATTATTTGACCGGTGTACCGTGACAGTCGTCATCAACGGATGATAATCTTTTTTTTTTTTTACTTAATATACGGTATCCGATTACTTGTTTGATAATCAATGCAATCTGTGCGTTTTAAGGGGTTTAGTATATACAACTATACGTACATGCTTGTAGTATAAAAAAATATAACGCATTTAATTCGAGTTTGAAATAATAAAATATTGTTCCATTTTAGGTTTGTTAAACAGTAATGCACATCCAGTTACACGTACAGCGGCAACTGCAAGTAAGAATTATATACATCTATGTATTATATTTTATATATTATGATATCACTTTTATAGATATCGATGGTGTAGCAGTATTGGATACGGTTGCAAAAAGTGGATTGCGTGAAAGTATGTATTTATATAGTAAATATATCGTGTTTAATTAAAAATTTTATTATAGGTGATAACAACGCGTTTGATGATAATTTAATGTATGAAGACAGTAGTGATGGTTATTGTATTGATGTGTTGGATAAGGTCGAACATAATGAAATGTGTAAAAGTATGTTATATTAAATATGTATATCTTGAATCACCAATTTATTTATTTTTTTTTTTTTTTTTTTTTTTTAGGCAATAACAATATTACATTTGAAGACGACAATGATCGTTATTGTATTGATGTATTAGATAAAGCGGAATATAATGGATTATGCAAAAGTATTATATATTTATATAATATCATAAATATATATTGATTTTATTTATTTTTTTTTTTTAGCTGATAATGATGAAATGATTGAAATAGCCCCAAATATTTTAGTCGAGAATAAACAAGCTGAATGTTCAAAACAAAGTACATATACATATATAATATGAATAGATCTTTTTTTTATAAAACTTATAAATTATTTAGGTAAACGTGTACATAACGAAAATTCAAATGGAGTCGCTAAAAAGAAACGTATGGAAACGATTACATCATCGACATTTGTTGAAACAAAGTCAGCGTTTGACGGATTGTGCAAAGAATATTTTAAAAAAAACCCTGATTGTATTAAAAAAGTTAGAGATTTTTTAGACAATTCAAAGCCAGAGATATATGCTATACTAATCAATTCAATTAAAAACTCTCCTGTAAAGTATAATATTAAATTAGAGGCCACATATATTATACCTAATACAGATACGAAAGAAAATAGAGCATTTAAAACAAGATCAAGATCATTATTTCAATCAGACGATGTCAACAATGTTTTAGAATCAGATTTTATTGAGATCTTACAAGAACAAGAAGATATGGAACTTAAGGGCAGTGGCTTTTCATTAGAGAGTATAGACGGTATTATATTAAACGTAAATGTATATAAACCATTAGGAGGTTCGTCTTATATACCACTTCCGGCATTTATAGAGAGGAAAAAGGCAACAATTAACGTTTTAAACTTTGACGAAAAATGCTTTAAATATAGCATTTTAGCCAAACTAGTAAATCCTGTTCATGCTGAAAGAATAGGATCTAATTATGTTGAAGTAGAGAACAGGTATAATTTTAAAAATGTAAATTTCCCGGCTTCATTAAACGATGTTGTAAAATTTGAAAAAACAAATAAAGTTTCAGTTAATATATATAGTTTAAAAAACGGAGAGCTCAAATATAAAAATAACGTAAAAAAAAAAAATTCAAAAAGAATAAATTATACCACAACAAAACCTGAACAAACTATAGTTTATCCAGTAAAAGTATGCGAGGAAGAACTTGATGATCATCATGATTTATTATTATTTGGCGATGGGACGGGAAAACAGCATTATTGTCGTATAACAAATTTAGCAAAGTTAATCGGAGCGCAACTAACAAAAAACGGACACGCTATGTCATTATGTAAACGGTGTTTTAAGACCTACTTTGGTGTTAACCGTTGCGGGGTTACCGCAGAACAACGCCTTAATAACCACAAATTAAATTGTAATAAAAATAAGCCACTAATACCATTATTACCACGTCCTAATACGTACATGAAGTTTGAAAATTGGGAACGTACACGCAAACATCCATTTTCAATTTATGCAGACTTTGAATCAATATTAGAAAAAAATAGTAATAATGATTCAAATAATACAAACATTATTCACCATCATGATGTCATGAGTTATTGCTATTATGTCAAGCCGAGTGATGATATACCAAAAGAATTGTTAGACAAATATGATATAGAGATGGGACCAGTTGTGTTCAGAGGAGATTCGAGTTTTAACAGAGGTGATGTTGCAAAGAAATTTATGGAAGAAATTGTTAAAGTTGCCCTTAAAATAGAAAAAATATTTAACGTCAATGTGCCGATTGTAATGACTGATGAAAATAAAAAAAATCATCAAAATGTCGTCGCTCAAGGATCATGTCCATTATGTAAATCGAAATTTATCAAAACTCAAAATAATGCTGTTAAAGATCATGATCATTTGACTGGAAAGTACAGAGGGACTGTATGCAGTAAATGTAATTTATTAATGGAAAAGCCTAGTTTCGTTCCGGTTATGATTCACATTTTATTGTCACGCAGCTAGGTTTTAATACAAAATCGATTACCGTTATACCAAATCCCGAAGAGAAATTAATATCCTTTACAAAATACATATCAAATACTTTTCAAATTCGTTTTGTTGACACTTTTCGTTTTATGTCAACTAGTTTGGAGAAACTGGTAAATAATTTAGCTAAAGGAGATACATTAAAATTTAGAGATACCAGAAGAGTGTTTAATAATAATGATATTGAACTGGTAACCAGGAAAGGTGTATATTGTTATGAGTATACGGATAGTTGGGAGAAATTAAGTGAAACGGCACTACCATCAAAAGAACACTTTTACAGTACATTACACGAATCGCATATTGACGATGCAGATTATGAACATGCAATACGGGTATGGGAACACTTTAATTTAAAAACCCTTGGTGAATACAGTGACTTGTATATCAAAGTTGATGTGATGCTTCTCTGCGATGTTTTCGAAAACTTTCGAGACTTATGTTTGGTTACGTATGGTTTGGATCCTAATTACTATTATACTGCACCTGGGATGTCGTTTGACTGTTGTTTGAAGATAACTGAAGTACAGTTAGAACTTTTGTCGGATTATGATCAATTATTAATGACTGAAGCCGCAATTCGAGGGGGTCTCACACAAGCAAGTATGCGATATGCTCAGGCGAACAACAACAAGGTTCCCGATTATGACTCCACAAAGCCAGATTCGTGGATTGCATACCTGGACGCAACAAATCTGTTTGTACTGTTTTTTTTTTTTTTTTTTTACATAAAACATTGTTACAACATTGTTTTTTTTTTTTTTTTTTTAGCTACGGTTGGGCTATGAGTAAATATATGCCAAAGGACGGATTTTCATGGTATGAGGGCAATCTAGATGTTGAAAATATTTTAAAATTGTTGGAAAGTTCAAACGAAAAATCAAACATTGGATTCTCGTTAGAAGTTGACATATTATATCCTCAATCGTTGCATGACGAGCATAACGAGTTACCGTATCTTCCAGAGAGGATGGTTCCCCTGGATCAAAAATAAAAAAAACTCATTGCCAATTTACAACATAAAAAAAATATGTTGTTCATTATATGGCATTGAAACAAGCTCTCAAAGCGGGATTAATATGGAAAAGGTAATAATTGTTTACAGTTATTTATTATAAAAATTGTTTGAATTAATTTTTTTTGTTTAGGTGCATCGAGTTTAAAATTTAATCAATCACCATGGCTTCAAAAATATATTGAGTTGAATACTAAAATGAGAATGAACGCATTAAATGATTTTGAGAGAGATTTTTTTAAATTAATGAACAATGCAGTATTTGGTATGTGTTTTTTTTTTTTTTTTTTTTTTTATCATACCTTTTTCTTAAATTTGTCTTAACTTTACAGGGAAGACTATGGAAAATGTAAGAAATAGATTAAAAATGAAACTCGTTTCGGATGAAAAAAACGTGTTCTAAGTTAATTAACCGAAATACGTTTAAGGACATTACAATTTATAACGAAAACCTAGCGGTAATACATTTGGATATAGATGAATTGAAATTTGATAAACCAATATACGTAGGGAGGCGATTTTGGATATATCAAAGACATTAATTTATGATTTTCATTATAACTCTATGGTTAAAAGTTATAGTTCAAATATTCAACTGATGTATACGGATACAGGTACATATTATATACATATATTGCATAAATGTTTATTAACTAATAATAAATAAATTTTTTTTTTTTTTTTTTTTTTCAGATTCATTGATATATTATATAAAGACATCTGATTTCTACGCTGATTTGTTGAATAACCCTGATCTTTTAAATCGTATGGATACTTCAAACTTACCGATCAATCATCCATGCTATTGTATCGACAGGAAGAAATTACCTGGGACTTTCACTGACGAAGCGAATGGAAAAGCTATCACAGAGTTTGTTGCACTACGATCTAAATCATATGCATATAATCTATCGGGTGTAGAAAAAATTAAAGCGAAAGGTGTCAGAGGTCATGTCGTTAAAAATCATATGAGTTTAGCAGATCATAAACAATGTTTATTTTTCAACGGCACAACGGTTGATAGTGATACTGGTAGAGGCATAGCTATAAAACAATTCGAGTTGTTTAAATCTACAGGTCACACGCCTTCAACAAAACAGTATACACCGTTTCGAGTAAACATATCACTAAGATCTTTTAAACATCAGATGAAATCAATTTCAACAGTTAAATTAGCTTTAAACCGATCGGACGATAAGAGGATAGTCCTAGAAAACCAAATTAATACCTTGGCTCATGGACATTACAGTTTAGAGTGAGTTGAGATAAATAGATATTATCATTCTTTATATAATAATAATCTAATTATATCTATGTTGCAGTCAAGAAGAGGAGCATTTAACTAACACACAATCATGAAGTCTTCATTATAATTGATTTATTATTTGTGCGTCATTAAAACAGTATATAATGTATATCAATTATAAAAAAAAAAAAAAACTGTATATAATGTAAAAATATAATTTAAACTATATGTAAACTGTATATATATATAATGTAAAATATAATATATACATAATGAAAAAAAAAATTATAATCTTAAATTATCAATATACCATTTTTTTAAGGCAAATGCTTTATTCAATGTACATTTTAATGGATTGAAATCTTTATGAAAACTACAGCATGGTAGTGATTGTCTAATCAATGAACAAATCCGAGGACATTCGAAGAGTTCCAAGTCGTAGACGGTGGCGTGCGACATAAGGTCGATGATTAACCGTTGTTTTTGCAAAACTTTAACGTAAATTCTTTCGAATTTGATCGATTCTAATATTTTATGTATTTCTTCATAATCCACATCACCATAATCCGGAGACAAACCGTGATGCAGCCGTTGCAACCAACTGTTACACTTCGACTTTTTGCATCTTGTTTTAAAGATGTATTTTTAAATATCCAGTGTTGATTGTACAATGTCTCAGTGTCTACTATAGACATTTCTTTAATAAACCACTTGTTGTTGACTCCGACAACGCACTGAACGTCCAAGATAGCCGACATGATTGCAGATGAATTAATAATTTTATGTACCGAACAGATTCACTTCTGAGCTAGCACTGGAACTATTTTTTAATATCTCTCTTATTTATCCATGAATTATGAGAATCGTCAAATCCCACCCACTTGACATATATCTGATTCCCCTTCTTTCGTACAATTTTTTCGATTAAATAATCATTAGGATAATTGTTTTAGATATCTCTTCGTTATAAAAACAACCGGCTATTGGATCATCATTATAATCATGTAACTGATAAGTTGGCGGTATTGTTTTGTTTATTTTTACTATTGTGAATATTTCTGTTGACCAATTGGGTAAAAATCCTTTTGAAAAAACTCCTTTGTGAGTGCTTATTCGAACTTTATCGCCAACACAAAATTTTACTTTTTATTTGTGATTGCGCGTTGTTTCAAATTCACTAGTGAAGGATTTTCTTCTGCCTGCAATGGTGTCATACCGATCGTTCTATGCCTCGTATTGTTGTAATTATCTATCAGCATGGGTAAAATAGATATCCATTTATGTGAACCTCGAAAAGTAAACTCTCTATACATGTTTGTTTTCAGAGTGCGATTAAACCTTTCAACAAAGCAGGCTTTTGTTGTAGAATAGGTGCTATACTTTTTTATATTGTACTTTGTCATTAACGTATCGAATTTTAAATTATAAAATTCTTTTCCATTGTCCACCTGTAGCAGTTTTGGTGATCTATCAATAAGTATTTTTGACATGGCACCGGTCACTTCACAAGCCGTTTTTGTTTTTAATGGAATAGCCCAGGCGAATTTCGTGAAGCAGTCAATCACACAGAGAATATACTTGTATCCATTGTTTTTCTTTGAAAGTGGTATCATCTCGACCAAGTCTGCCTGCCATAAATCGTTTTTTCCGTACACATTTACTGTTCGTCTTGTATAATTTTCCTAGCCGGTCTGTGAAGTTCGATTGCTATATCACATTTAGACATTAGGTATTTTCTTTGTTATACCGGATTCATAGAGTTCTTCAAAAATAGATAATATTTCGTTTGAAACTCCGGTGTTTCCCGCAGATTGAGAGGCTAAAAGAAGTCTTAATCTATCAACCAACTCATTCGGATCATTCCAATATACTAAATTATGCGTTTGTAATTGCACACCGGTCCCGAGGGAAAATAGCTTACAAATAATTTGTTTATACTTTGCACCACCTTGCTTAATTTTTGTACCGTCCAGCGTTAAATGTGCCGATGTTTGAATAAGTATTGATTTATATGTATTTAAATCACTATCAGTATATTGCATTGGATATCTAGAAAACAATAACTCAACAAGCCCCGGTGTTAGCTGATAAGATGAATCATTGATAATTATTTCATTGTTTTTAAATTTTACTTCTTCATGACCTAATTTAATAACACCATCAGATTTTTTCTTGGACCATATATTTTATCTTTCTCACATTCTTCTAATGACCGGTAAGTTCCCGTCCGATTATCGGTAGCTAAATCTTCAACTGCATTAGAAATGTCATTATCATTACCTGCTTCGGAAGTTTGTGGTGTTGGCGATTGGTTATGTAATTTGTTCAGAGGCTCGATTATTGGTTTAAATGTTTGTGATACATAAGATTGAATATCGGCATCACCTCTTTTTAATGCTTCAAATTTACGTTTAATGTTTTCCTTAGCAATAACTAATTCGTTTTCAACACTGTACTATCGTCTCCCATGGTTAATGACGTACTATAGTGTTTTATATAACGACAAACGTGTCAAAACCGTGTCGATATCGTCCGTTGTCACGTTCACAGTCCTTACTTATTACGACGAAATTGAATCTCCCCTTACTCCAACACAAAGTACAAAACTCTTTAAACTCGGGATAATTCATATCACCAGAGCAGTGTTCCATGTAAACGTGTTTTAAATTAGTCTCATCTTGCTTGAATAATATTATCATGTTGCTATTATCTCGAATAAGTTGTTTTGGTATGCGTGCGAATGATTGCGCCAGATAGAATACATCAATGTTGTTATGTCTACAGCGTGTGTAGTAAGAACGTACAATATTCTGATTTTCACATAAAATATCGTCAAATATAAAAACAGAATCTGGTAATTTTGCTTTTTCTGGAGGGATAACCTCATCGTTTTCATGAAAAGTGAATAACTGTACTCCCTCCACATCTTTTAAAATGTCACAAAGCATTTTATATTTAGGCTGTTCGAGTGTTTTAGTAGTATATATAAACGTTATGAAATCGTATACCATTGATATTAGTCAATAAAGCATAAATTAAATTTTTTTTACCACATCCAGAAGGACCAACAACTAAAGCACGACAGGTATTGGTAAAAGCGCTCCATGTCTTGATTCACGAGTCGTAGGTGGGTCGTATTTTCCACTGTAAGTTTTATTTGTTGATCGACAAACTTCATTATAAAATGATATGTATAAATAGCTGTGTAATCTTTGTAATCTGACCATTACACGATGTCACCGTTCGAAGAAGAAACAACAAGAATAAAGGCGGAGGTAATTAACACTCTTATAAACAAATTACCGTTTGAACTTCATTTACCAGGTAATTATAAATTCTACCACACAACAACACACACACATAACCTAACCATATCACTTTACAAGTTTATAGTTTTTATTTATCATTTTAGGTTATCAGTACTGCGGTCCGGGGACAAAATTGAGAAAACGGTTGGATCGTGGTGATAAAGGTATCAATCCTTTAGATTCGGCGTGTAAAGAACATGATATCGCTTATGATCACAGCAAATCTTTGACAGATCGTCAAAAAGCAGATTATATATTAGAAAATAGGGCTTGGAATAGATTCAAGTCAAAAGACTCAAATTTAAAAGAAAAGGCTGCAGCGTGGTTAGTCACAACGGGCATGAAGGCAAAACGTAAAATTGGGGCAGGATGTGGATTCAAAGCTGCTATAAAGGCGGCTTAAAAATGTACTCAAAAAAAATATTAATGAAAAAAAAACATGATGAAATTAACAAAAAAATGTGTGCGGCAGCTAAAAAAATATTTCGTAAAAACGGCAAGAAAACTCGAGTACCTCGTGTCATACCTATACCGAAAACTGGTGGTATGTTACCGTTGATACCAATTTTTGCTGGCTTATCTGCGCTCGGAGCGCTAACGGGTGGCATTGCTAACGTTGTAAAAACCGTTAGTGAATTTAATAGAAATGAACCTTCACATTTGGGCAGAGGATTATATCTCGCACCTAATAAAGGCGGTTCGTATAAAATAGAGAAAGGAAAAGGACTATATCTCGCTCCACACGGAGGTGGTTTGTATAAAAGAAAGGGCACCCGTAAATCTTTAAAGAAAACTCCAAAACGGCAAAAAAAACTAATTTCTACGTTACCCAAAAGAGCGCTGTATGATTACGAGATTATAAAACATGCGTGCATAATGAAAATACCTCATTTCATCGGAGTGTTTTCTAGAGATAGGTTACCTTCACGACCAAAGCATAAAGAATCAGCGGTTATCAATTTGGACATTGAAAAAAGTACAGGAACTCATTGGGTAGCGTATAAAAAAATTGGAAAACAAGTAGTTACTACGACAGTTTTGGTAATCTACCACCTCCACTAGAACTACAGTCGTACCTCAGTGGATGTAACATACAGTATAATTACACTAGGCATCAACGTTATAAACACATATAATTGCGGGCATTTGTGTTTGAAATTTTTATCATGTACACGATAACATTAAATGGTAATTCCAGCGAAATGTCATGTGATATTTTTCCACCGTTAGAAGTAAAAAATACATCGCAGCTGTGTCTTTTAAGCCTGCAAACACATAATTCTATACCAAACGTAGAACCGGATTGTAATACGATAGGATTTCGCAATTCGCTGGAAAATGTATAAATGTAACTATACCAACGGGATCATATGAAATAATTAATTTGGAGAGTCAACGATTCAAAAACTCTTACCAAATCATGTTACTTTGTTTCAACTCAAGGCTGATAGCAGCACATTAAAAATGTTCAATGACGGTAGTAATGATATTGATTTCACGATTGAACATAATATATCCCAAATATTAGGTTTTGAAAATAAAGTTTACTCTG